>NC_091435.1:77933433-78203778 GCF_964237555.1 Oryctolagus cuniculus | reverse complement strand
CAGATCCTGAATAACATTTTAAATATAAAGTGGGATCCGAATTTATACAAATAAAATGCTTTCAGATAGCATTTTCTTAAAAATAAAGCTTAATTTCTTGTCCCATTTTCTATGTAAATATAACTGAACTACTTTAACATTTTCTATTTTAATTTTTAGTTTGCTAAAATTTATTTTATCAGAATGAGTTATTTTCTTGGGAATTTTATATTGAAGATTTATGGATCATTATTTTTAAAAAACATATAAAATACCACCTACTATTTTAAATTCTACTTACTGGCCATTTATAATGTTTATTTATTCATTTTTATTTATTTGAAAAGGAGAAAAAGTGAGAGAGAGAGTTTACTCCCCAATGGCAACAACATCCAGGGCTGGGCCAAGTTGAAGCCAGGAGCCCAGAACTTCAACGTGTCTCCTATGTGGGTGGCAGGGACTCTAGGACTTGAGCAATCATCTACTGCCTTTCAGGGTAGGAAGTTGAATTGGAAGCAGAGCCGCTGGGACTGAAGTCAGCACTCTGATATGGGATATAGGCGTGTACCATGTACCATGGCACTTGCTCCAGAGCTATTGTTTTTAATTCAAATTTTGTCAAAAATATGTAATTTTACAGTAGAATTTTGTTCAAAAAGAACTTTTATTAGGGTCATTTTAAAAATTAATAATGACAAATATATCAATCCCAGACTCAGGGTTTGCTTGTGTGTATGTGTGTGTTTGTCTAAAAATAATTTTTCTATATGCATGGTTTAAACTATGATTGGATTTATATAGATTAGCTCTACCAATGTCTTTTATTATAAATGGAATAACATTTTAAAAATTGCATATGTAATTCTTGAAGTAAATCCATTATAGGTAATAAGTGTAATATCTGTATATATATACTATGAAATAAAAATGGCAGAGTTAAAACATCAAGGTCAAAAGTGATGAGATCAGAAGTCTTTGTGATCTAAATGCTCTTAGTTCTCTGAGTTAAAAGACCATGGGGTTCAAAACAGTAAGGGAAAGAAGTCCTGTTTTGCTTTAGTTGATAAGGTAAACAGACCTAGACATCTATTTGTGTTTTCTCAGCACAAGAGAAGACCAGGACCAGGGTTCCTAAATCAATTTCAGATACTCAGATGCCCACAGGCAGGTAATTAAGCAAATGAAACAGGCTGAATGGGAATGAGGACTATGGTGAACTGGACAGCAAAGGTCTCATCTAAAGTACATGACCACTAAAGCCCTAGCCAACTGATACAGTAGAAACTGTTATCAATTTTTTTGACTTTTTTTCTTCCCTGAGAAATGTTAGTAATCTAACTTCTTAGGGGAAATCTCTTGAATTTTAAATATTGGCGATGAATTCTTTTATTATTTTTGTCAACACTATGCAAGCCAGTCTTGACAGGACTATGGAAAGAACTGGGCATCCAGGCTCATCATTTATGACTCTTACTGTAGCTGCTTATTAGATGCTAGCATTCAGAAATAACATATATGGCCTTTATCTTGAGCAGCATATGAGAGACAGAACAATCAACAATATACAACGATATAGTACAGAAACACCCTCTAACTCATATCTTAAGTTTCCAGAATGTGACTTTACTTGCAATTGGCATTGTTAAGCTATAATTATTCAAGTTAAAATGAGGTTATTAGGGTGGCATATGGTATCCTTACAGAAAAAAAAAGACCAGGGGTGGAGGTGTGGGTGGTGGTGGGGGTCGAGATTCAGATTCTTCTACACACTGAGAAATATCAAATTTCCAGCAAATCACCAGAAGCTATGGAAGAGGCATCGAACAGTCTTCCTTATAACCCTCAGAATGAACCACCTTTGTAATTGGTTAACTGTTAACTGACCACCCAAATTTTGGGTAGAGATTGATATTTACAACCCAACTTGACATTTCAGACTGTGATGTGCTATCAGACCAAATTTCCAGGAGCTGGGAGATCTGCATATGGCATCAGCCAAGAAAACATAAATAATAGCTGTTTCCTTGAGGCCATAATGAGGCTGGATCGAGAAGACTGTCATCTCACCATGATGGCTCAAGATAAATTGTCTCCCAGAAAGACGGACAGACAAATGGAGGAGCAAGGGTGGCTGTGATTTACTTACATTAGTTATAACAAACAGGTACGAGGCACCAAAGTCTAGCAGACCCAGATTCAAAGAAAAGTCTTTATCTTCTGTTTTACAATGTACTGCAGGGTATCTGGAACAGGAGGAGTTCAGGTCAGGACAAACATCACAGCTCAGAATGCACTCTCTTCTCTAGGGGAGTGATCTCTCTCCATGGAAGGTGAGCAAAGCAGTGAAATCACCTGTTTTCTCTCTGAAGACACATTTCTAGGAATGAGTTATTTTCCTAGTTAGTTATCTGCCCAGATATAAGCTCCTGATTGTCTGTCAAGTGTTCTTTTAACTCTTAAATTGCAATAAAGAGGGCACAAATCACCTTTTGTGGACTTCAGGCTCAGGTGAACTTTTCTCATGCAAATCTTACAACTTAAGGAAACAGCATGAAACAGTAAACCCGAGAGAATGAACTCTAAGTAATGAGGTGCTAAAGGAAGGTATCAAAGGGTAGAAGCCAGAACCATTAATAAACTTTGCAAACCTCACAGAGATGGGGTCTGTTAATTACACAATATGGCCTTCACAACAATCATGATCTCAATATATCTGTGCAGAAAAAGATGAGACTGAGGGAAGGATGCGAGAGTTGAAAAAGCAGGAGTTTGTACTCAAAATTAGCCCAGAGGTACCCAAGTCCCCTACGAAGATAGCATTTAAAAACCATGTTGAGAAAAGTGTGCGCAAGGTCAACGCTCTTACTCTCCTCTTTGCACAGTTCTGTAAGCAGACACCCCGTAGTTTTCACCAACATTGAGGGAGATATCTGTACCCAGGGAGATGTTGACATTTTCTTGCAAAGTGTTAATAAACCTGAGGGCAGAGATAATATTTACACATCAGACAAGCACACATAAGGGGACATTTTAAAATCACTATATCCCCAGGGCCTAGAATACTGGCAATTAATATAAATTGTAAGCTAAACAAATGAATGAACTCACACATGCAAAGTAATTAGTAGCTGCTCCTAACTCTGTTCTTCCTGAAGTACTAATTTACAATCCGTCACATCCTCACTTAGAGCTCTACCTGGATGGATACCATCATGATCACCCATGGAAATCTAAATTTCCTCACTAGTCTATCTTAGCTGCACACAATTTCTCTTCCTCATAACGGTGGAATTCATCAACTGACACTTTACTAAAAAAAGAAAGATAATTATGTATAGATAAAGATATAATTATATATACATACATACGATACAATAGTATTTACTTGCCTGATCCTCTTACATATGAAGTCCAATTTGATGTATGCAAAACTCAGACCCCTAGCCCATGGTAGGATATTATCGTTGTTTGGGGTTTTGCAGAAATCTTGGATCTATCCAGAACCATTTTTCTAGTCTTCTGAAACTGAGCTCCTAGAAGGTTTCCTCAAGGTGATTTTTTGGTGCATTTAGGTTTTGATAGCTTTGGTCTTGCTCTCTGTCCCAAGGGATAAGGACCGTTTCCTCTAGAGTTGTAAATATTGATTCCTGGGCCTTAGATTATCCTGCATTGACTAGAAAGTGCCCCTTATTACCCCCTTCTTCAGGCCTATGGCTCTCTGGCTCTTGGCCTCAGTTTTATTTATTTTGAGCCATTTCCTTTCTCTAAAGCATGTTCAAAAGCAAAGGATTATGACTATTCTATCCTTGAGTGAAATTCAGACTTTTCAGAGTTCTCTAAAAAGCTATTCTCAACAGCAACCACCTGATCTTGGTGGTCATGGGCATGTGTATTTGTCTATTTCAAACCTATTTCCTGCCACAGAGAGCAGAGGGCCTTTGTTGCTTCATCTCTGTAACTGTCCCTTGTTTTCTGATAAGATCATCATTCTTATCTGGATTCAGAACCAAGTCTTTTGACCCCAAATAACTGTACCATGATACTTGATACATGATGCGTGATAGGCTTATAATAAAAAAGATACTTTAAAAAATTAGATATCCAGCTACCAAAGATGAAGAGAGAATTATGTTCCCACTTCTAACTTTCTCTTTGTGATCGCAGAGAGGAAAATACTGTTATTTTCCTGAGAACAAAGTAAGTATATGCTGCCCAGAAGAAACTGATGTTGTGGAGCACAGAGGGCAGGCATAACCCCACAGGAGACAGCACGCCTCTCTGCTCTCACTGTCCTGGAAAATGCCTTCAGAGACCAGCACCTCTGGCACTCTAGGAGAGATAATTCCTGTTCAGAACAACTAGACTGTGAGGTCTGTTCATCTGAAGCCCCAACAAACGAGGAGACTCAAGATTCACTAGAAGAGAGTGTCATCCAAACCTTATAGCTGTCATCCCATAGGTTGTTTCATTTTCCATATCCTTTACCTGCAATAGAAGACAGAAAAAAAATCAGTTATAGCTGACAAAAGGGGACTTGCAATCAGGATATTTGCTCATCAGTCAGATCCTTAGTAAGACATTGATGAAACGGCCATCTTACATTGAGATGGCAATTTATTTACACGATTTCCTCAACTTACCATTATGCTGGAGATACTTTTCCCATCCTCTCGGATGATCAGACTGTACCAGTTTCTCTCCTCTACAGAATGTTCAGTGTATATAGACAAATTGTGATATTTCAGGTGGAAGTAGAAATCTTGGCTTTTTGTATTCAGGTGTATTTTGGAATAGTGAGGTGTTTTCTGCAGAAGGAAATATTTGTCAAATTCATGTTCTACCCCATATCATATCACAATCTCATGGCATCTGAGTGGGTGACCTCATCAAATGCTAGTAATTTCTTTCTTGTTTAAAATTTAAAAAAAACTTTTAGTAGGATTTATTTATCTATTTGAAAGAGTTACAGAGACAGGGAGAGGGAGAGGGAGGGAGGGAGGGAGGAAAGGAGGGAGGGAAGGAGAGGGAGAGGGAGAGGGAGAGAGAGAGAGAGAGAGAGAGAGAATCTTCCATCCACTGATTCATTCCTCAAATGGCTGCAACAGCCATGGCTGAGCTAGGCCAAATCTAGGAGCCTGGAAATCCATCTGGGTCTGTCACATGGGTTGAAGAGCTCCAAGGACTTGAGCCATCTTCCACTGCTTTCCCAAGCACAATAATAGGGAGCTTGATCAGAGGTGGAGCAGCCAAGACTTGAACAGGTTCCAAAATGAGAAGCCAACACTGCAAGCCACAGCTTAACCCACTGTGTCACAATGCCAGCCCCAAGTAATTTCTTTCCTTAACCTAGTTATTTCATTTCTAGGAATCTACCATAGGAAATAATTAAAGGCATGCATAAAGATTTAAGAATAAACATATTCTTATAGGATGATATATAATAAAAAATGTGAAAATCTTTAAATAAACATAAATAAATCAAACTTAAATAAATCATATATATATAGGATAGGAATATCATGTGCTCATTAAAATCATTATTAATGATTGTCTAAGGATATGTGAAAATTCTTATAATACAATTAATATTAAGAAAAAATCAAGGTCAACACAGCATATACAATTTTTAATTCACTCTGGCCCATAGCTCACCTGAAAGGATTTGATGGAATCTGCCAATAGAGAGTTATTATTGTTTCCCAGCACTGTCAGCTTCACCTCATCATCTGCCAGGTTCAAGACTTGTAGGAGAATCTCTTGGGATCCTGGCTGGGGTGGGGCCATTTCCTTAGGAAGAGAACAATATCAGAGTCACCAAGACAGAACCCTTCAGATACAATAAGAACACATATCTCAGACAGCACAGCCTCTCTAACCAGAGGACACAGTTGTCCCTCTGAAGAGAATCTGGCTTAAAAAATGTGGAAGGCAGTTTAAGGAGGGAAACCGCAGCTCAGTGAAGCAAGCCGCCAGTGTCAGGCAACAAACTCCATCCTTCTGACTCAGTTATGGTCTCATACGTCATTCCCCACAGGTGACTATTCAGCATGCCTCTGCTACCTAAGGAGATGGCTACATATCTGGGACATTCGTGTTCCTAGATCCCCTGAAGACACACTGAGTCACTTAGGTGGGAAGCGGGCATCATTTTGCATTGCTGCTCTGCTCTTGCACCTACTCGTGTATCACAAACATTTACTATATACACCTTCTGTGAAATAGGCACTGTGCTAGACCCAGAGAATCAAGATTAAACCAG
Source organism: Oryctolagus cuniculus (assembly GCF_964237555.1). Taxonomy (NCBI): domain Eukaryota; kingdom Metazoa; phylum Chordata; class Mammalia; order Lagomorpha; family Leporidae; genus Oryctolagus; species Oryctolagus cuniculus. The sequence goes on along the minus strand of NC_091435.1, from coordinate 78,197,540 downwards.
TCAGAAGAGTGAACAAGAAAGATATGGTTTGCCCTCATGGAGTTTAGGATTTATTGAACTCACATTTATTTTTATTTCTACAGTTGCTGCAGCTGCAAATGCCAGGCATGCTAGAACCATACCAACAGCCATTTTTCTAAGTGATCTGCAGAGGAAAGGAAGAGATAATTATATCTGAATTTTAGATTCTAAAGGACAAAATTCAAGCTCCTCAACCTAACACTAGAGACCTTTTCTGATTTGGTCTTAAATACTTTTCAAGGTATTTCCTAATACTCCACTTCATACGTCCTTCTTTCTTCCTTTTGCTTAAGTCACATTGAATCGCTCTTCCAGTAATGCACCACATTTTCCTGCTTCTATCTTTGCTTATGATGGTTTGTCTGTCTATTATGTCATAATACCAAACACAAGAACAACACAACCTGGTTTACTGAACATTTGCCAAATGTCAGGTGCTATATATCGTTTACCTCATTTTTCTTTTGGTAGTCTTTGTTGACCCTGGCAGCACGAAAGTCTTCCTTCTTTATGCTTCCCTAACACTTAACATACTTTATTTGTATAATAGTTATTCTTGCAAGTGCTCTAACACCTTTATTAAATAGCAAACTCCTGGAGGAAAAGATTTGTGCTCAATTTACATTTGTATGACACTTAGTCCTAAACTCCCTAATATCTGCTCAATGAGTGAGTAAATGACAAAAGGCCATTGGGATATGACAAAGTGGTCATCATTTTTACCACAACTAAATTGCTATGAAATGACAAATAAAAGTAGGCTTGAAATTCTCCTCCAAGAAACTTTACTGAGAGTAAGGTAAACTTTACACTTCCATTTACATTAAAATAAACTGTACAGTTCTATTTAGGATAAGGAAAAAGCAGTAATTAGGAACAATTCTATTCATAGTCTTAGCTGGTCCCCCATTTGGGATGTAAGATATTAGAGGACTTAGTTGTCATTAAAGACTTTAGACTTGTTAAAAGAGGCAACATTCAAGAACCAGGGAGGGCCGGCGCCGCGGCTCACTAGGCTAATCCTCCGCCTTGCACCGCCAGCACACCGGGTTCTAGTCCCGGTCGGGGTGCCGGATTCTGTCCCGGTTGCCCCTCTTCCAGGCCAGCTCTCTGCTGTGGCCAGGGAGTGTAGTGGAGGATGGCTCAAGTACTTGGGCCCTGCACCCCATGGGAGACCAGGAGAAGCACCTGGCTCCTGCCATCGGATCAGCGCGGTGCACTGGCCGTGGTGGCCATTGGAGGGTGAACCAGCGGCAAAGGAAGACCTTTCGCTCTGTCTCTCTCTCTCACTGTCCACTCTGCCTGTCAAAAAAAAAAAAAAAAAAAAAAAAAAACCACCATGGAGTGGGAGCTGATGTTGTGGCATATGGGTAAAGCCACCACCTGTAACACCAGCATCCCATATGGGTGCTGTTTCAAATCCCAGCTGCTCCAGTTCCAATCTAGCTCCCTGCTAATGCGCCTGGGAAAGCAGAAGAAGATGGCTCAAGTCCTTGGACCCCCACACCCATGTGAGAGACCTGGAAGAAGCTCCTGGCTCCTGGCTTCAGATTGGAGCTGCAGCCATTTGGGGAGTGAACCAGTGGATGGAAGATCTCTCTATCTCTCCTTCTCTCTTTCAAATAAATAAATTAATCTTAAAAAAAAAAAAAAGAACCATTGAGAAAGTTGATTTAGGAGCCTAATCTCATTTATTGTTGACTTTCCATGAATTCTAAATCTACTCTTTCAGCATCACACACTTAAGTCCACAGTATTGAATTTGACTTTCATTAATTAGATCTAATTCCCACTTTTCAGTATTAATGAGCCCTTAGTTTAACATGGAAGAACATATGAAGATAAGTGATAAACCAAAATGAATTATCATTAAGTAGAAACATACTAGCATTGAATCTTTATCAAACTAAACAAAGACTGAGTCCATTTGGCATTTGGAGTAATTCGAGGCAGAGTGAGCACTTACGTGAAGTTAATTCCACACTTGGAGATCAGACGATAAATGACAAGGTCAAATAATGGGATGAAGATAAGAACCAGGAGAGGGTTTAGTACCTGTAACATCATGGTAAATGGGGTTAGTTACAGGTATTCTTCTATCATGAGTGTGAGCATGTGCTCTCATTTGCTGTGGGGGCTCTTTCTCACATTCACACAGTTTTTCATCTTTGTAAGTAAAAATGATTCCACATTTTTTGGTCTGTTTACACCCAACCACTCATTTCCCTTGCATAGCACCTGAGCTTCTAGTTTCACTCTGAGACCATTTTTCTGTCAATCATATTAGGAATACTTTCAAACCATTTTCACTTGTCTTTTCTAGTTTCACAGCCCCTGGGGAAAATATCACATCCAGCAGAAAGGAAAGACTGAATGAAGAACTGAGGATTGTTGGACAAGAGGCTAAAAAAAAAAAAAAAAAAAAAAAAGGGGGGGTGGGCATTGTGTCACAGCAATTAAGCAATTAAGCTTTAAGCCATTGCTTGGGACTCATAGGAGTGCCTGGGTTTGAGTCCTGACTCTGCTTCTGATCTAGCTTCCTGTTAAGCTACACTCTGGGAGGCAGCAGGTGATTATTGAAGTACTTGGATCCCTGCCACTCACGATGGAGACCTGGGTAGAGTTCTGGGTTCCTGGCTTTGGCCTGGTGCAGCCCTGGCTGTGACAGGCATTTGGAGAATGAACCAGTGAACAGGAGATTGATCCCTCTCTCTCCCTGTTGCTGTGTCTTTCAAATAAATTTTTTAAAAAAGGAAAAGAGAATCACCAATAAACAGAGATTCTGTGTTCACTGCATGTACAGTACAGTCTTACATCTTAGACAATATTTCCATTATACTACCTTGACATGAAAAGAAATCCAGTGCTTACACCTTACCCATGGGTCCAAAACTAATTCTCCCTGGCAATTTACTTAATAGGGGACATGAAGGAGAACTGTGGGACTTAATGAGAATGTTTTCATCTCCAGGCTTGGCTTTCCTCAGTATACAAAGAGAAAAGCATCAAAATATGGTTGTTGGGGTGGGCATTTGGTCCAATAGTTAAGACGCCTGTTACGATGCTTACGTCTCACAGCAGAGCACCTGGGTTCAATATCTGCCTCTGGCTCCTGACTATAGTTTCCTGCTAATGCAGGTCCTGGGAAGCAGTGGTGATGACTCAAGTAATTGAGCCTGGCTCAACCCTGTAAACCAACAGATGGAATTGCTTTCCTGTTTTCTGTTTTATAAATACATTTAAAAGTTTTAACTTTTTTAAAAAAGTGATAGGAAACGTTTGGAAATGGAATTGGTGAGCCACTTTTGTGGACAATATACTCTGTTGTACTTTGTTCATTGGGTCGAGGGAGGTGGGAGGGAAGAGATTACAAAATGTGTTCTTGCTAGTGTGTGCTAGAAAATTTGAGCTTACTTATTGCCTTATATGTTACATGCATTTCATTTAACTTTGCTGTAATGTATATATTGTGTATATACTGGACAAAGGAGTCCTAATTTTACAATATCTATTCTCTAGTTATTAAAGAGGTTGCCGATGTATGACAAAAGTAGAGTTAGTAAACTAACACATTTTGTATATTTTGTGCTAAAATTCATAGAAAGACTGTCTTCTGAAAAGGACTTTTGGAAGTGAAGTTGAACATCACATTGCAGTGACAAGTGTGCCCACATCTACCTGTTGGTGGTGGGGGGAAGGAGTTGTAAGAAATGAAGGCTTCTCTAGACCTTCCAGAACGTTCTTATTCAGAAGATACTTTCTGATGGAAGCAGTTCCCTGTGTATAGTTTATTCCACACTACTGTGTACACAGTGGACACATTTAAGTCCTTATTTGAAACATCTAGTCCTTCTAGATGTTCAGAAGTGCACAAAGTATGTTAAAAGTAGAGGTAGTAAATAATACATTTTATAGATATCCTTTTGTTAAATTCATATGAAATACTGTCTTTTGGAAGTAGAATGATGAACTCCTTGTCTGAGCAGTACACACTTGTGTTTGTGCTGCTTCAGGGAGGAAGCAGCGGAAGAAAGTCTAAAGGGCTTTGGCCGGTGTGTGTGTGGTGGGACAAGGGGAACCATTGTCCACGCTGTTTGTCATGCTGTGTACATAATGTATGTATAAAGGGCCAACAGGTCCTTCTTTACAACATCTAGTCTTCCTAAATGTTAAAGAGGTTGCTGGTGTATGACAAAAGTAGAGTTAGTAAATGAGTATGTTGTGTATGCTTTGTGTTAAAACTCCTAGGGAAGACCGGTCTTAAATCACGTATGGAAGTAAAATTGTTAAAATTCCCTGTAAAAAAAAAAGTTTTAACTTTTTAAAGTTATGCTTGTTAATCCTTATTCTTCAGGCAGAGGTATAGATGAGGAAAGAAATAAATCCCCATGGCCCCTACCTGCATCTGGTCCGGCTGAAGCACAAAAAATCCCTGAAACATAATGAATTATATTAAGATGGTAGCAGAGACAAGAAAAACCTAGATCAAGAACTTTGCTAATTAGCAGGTAAGAAGTATGCAAAAGAAAATTCATAAGGTCTTTGGTTCAGGGCTCCTTTCTTGCTTGTAAGGATATTCAGGGAATAAGTACAGATTTAGGATGGCTCTGGCTATTTGCTAGACTTAGATGGGCCCAAGATAGAATATTCTTTTCTGTGTATAGATTGAGTATCCCTTATCCAAAATACTTGGGACCAGAAATGTTTGGATTTTAGAATATTTGTACATACCTAATGAGATATCTAATGGTTAAAACCCAAGTGGAAACATGAAATTCATTTATGGTTTACATATGACATATGGATTGTTTGAAACAATCTCATAAATATTTTTAGTAATTTTGTGAACAAAATAAAGTTTCATGATCAAATTTTCCATTTACAGTGTCACATTTGTGCTCAAACAGTTTCATATTTTGGAGCAATTTGAACTTCAGGTTTTCAGATTAGGTATGTTCATCCTGTACCATGCTTCTTCCCTTGGGTTGAGACAGAGCAGAGCTGGTGTGTTTCTATTAATCTCAGCCACTGCAGTTATAGGTGCTAATAATGAGAAGGACAAGACATCATGATTAGGATGAAGATTTCCTGCTACTGACACATAGTGCTTCCAAAGGGTCAACAAGTAGACGACCATGGGAAATCCTGGACAGTCAGTGGCAAAGGGAAGTAAAATTATATTTGGCCATGCCAAACAGATGGACAAACATGGCCCTAGTATCATTCCACATTGTTTTCTTCCAAACTACAATATAATCATCTAGGAAGTGGAGCAATTGAGAACAGACATGGTACTTTATTTGTGTGGCCCAAAGAATAGAGATTGGAAGAAGAGAAAATAACCCTTCCACTCTTTGCGTATCCATATACAACACACTACATTCTCACAGTCCCCCTGCTGTGATCCCTGCCTGAGAAATGGGACCACACATACAGTAGCACCAATAAAATTTGTTTCTATTGTGCCCTGGGATGGGCAGAAATAAGAAAATCACCATCCCAGGCCGGTATCACTTAATTTTCTATCCTCTTAATATTAAACTTTTCCCATCCTTATCTTTCTGATCTCTAAAGACAACATTCCAGATTTAATTTCTAGACTAGCTTTCCTTATTCTTTGTCTCCTCAGTGCCATTAGCCTAAATTCTCCTCTGTAATGATCTTAGTTTTCAGGCAAAAATACACATAAATTAATACAGATAATAAAGAAAATAATAGATTTCTCTGAAAAATCTCTTCCACTCACCAAGTTCCCATTCATCTTAGTGGCTTGCAAAGTCCATCGTGAGCCCTAGGGCAGAAGATGTTATTATGAAAAATCCCTTTCCTGTGACAGGGAAGTGGTTGGATGAAGGGGTAGCTTCTTACCTGCTGATCCAAAAGAGCCCAGAACATGGGCAATGGGATATAAAGGAACAGTACCCTGGTCAGTGTCTTCACATCCATAATGAGCTGCTTCTGCAAGGAGGAAGAAAGAACACACAGAATTGCCAGAAGTTTCACATATGGCCTTCTTGCTTAGAGTAGAAGAGAAGAAGTCAAGTGTGCCTGCAGAGAATCCATTTGGAGGACTCAATGGAACCTGGAGACGCTCCTGCAGTTTCCACTTACTGGGTATTTCTCGGCTGCCCAGTCCAACCAGTGCTGTCGCTTTGGAATGTCCTCAGAACGGTTCTTGAAGCGGTTGGAAATAGCAAACTAGGGCAGAACATAGACATCAGTGGGGAGGAACAGAAACCATCTCCTGCCTTTTCCAATTCATTTTTCTTTTCCCTAAACACACATACGTCTAGTGACTTCCTCCAACTCTTTGATCTCATTAGACCCTGAATTTCAGAATATTTAAGATAGAATTTTTTTTTATCTTTTATTTAATGAATATAAATTTCCAAAGTACGACTCATGGGTTACAATGGCTTTCCCCCCCATACTGTCCCTCCCACCCACAACCCTCCCCTTTCCCACTCCCTCTCCCCGTCCATTCACATCAAGATTCATTTTCGATTATAAGATAGAATTTTTATCTATCCTTATTTCCTGTTGGCATCCTATATAACTATTCCAGAAGGCTTTTGCCAATTTAAAAAAGGATTACTTTTTTGTAACTTAATGGTTGAATAAAGGCAGACCGGAAGATCAGTTACCCTAAACTTATCAAAAGCACAAAAGTAAAAAGAGGTTATTGAGAAAAACTATATGCCCATGTTTTATTCCATACACTATGCATAGCATCTCTTTCCTTTTGCTTGAAAAAGGCAGGCAAACAATTCATGGACTTACCCAGATGCATTTGACAACTTGAGCCACTATGTTTCCTTCAGGAGGTGGTTTTTTGTACATTTTGCTTCCCATTGCAAACACAACTGCAGTTGATACACAAACAAGGTTCTTAGCTTCTCATTTAGCACATTCAGTATGTCAGTGACAGGACAGACAGCTGAACTGTAGGACTGACTGGCAAATCTTATAAATAAGGAACTGATCTAGACTGTCTGACCTTAGAGTTATAAAAATTACAGAGGTCAAGAGAAGATAAAATGGCCAAATGTTAAGAGAGATCTATTTAGAGTTTCATGTAATCACAGAAATAGGAATCATCTTTGGCTTTTCATTCTTCTTTCTCCATCTCCGTATTTGGTATGTTACCAACTTTTAGTGATCTCCTTCCTGTAATGGTTTGCCCATATTAATTCCCCCCCCCCTTTTAAAAACCTTGTAAAAATTAAGAGAGGGAATAAGAGAGGAAGGAGGAGGAAGGATGGGAGTGTGGGTGTGAGGGAGGGGAGGGGAGGAAATATCACTATGTTTCTAAATCTGTATGTATGAATGACATGAAATTTGTATACCTTAAATTAAAAAAAATTTCCACTGCTATCATTCTTGTTTAGGATTTCACAATTTCTAACCTGGACTATTAAAGTGGTCACCAACTAGTTTTTCATTTCCTAGTTTCTTGCTTCCTTCTTTCCAGGATCTTCCTAATATACTCAAACTCCTGGCAGGAAAGCACTTTCCAAATTCATTATTATCCTGGTGGTTATTATCACTATCATCTATGGAAATTATTAAGTATTTTACATAATTAAGTAAATTATTAAGTATTTTACATACATTAACTAATTTAGCCTGGCAAAATATATGTACTCTGCTTTACCCATGAATACACTGAAGATTAAAGAAATTAAGCAACTTCTTCAAAATTACACAACTAGCAATTTATAGAAACTGTACTTTTGACCTAAGGTTTACTTGATTAAAAATTCATATTCTTAATGACTAATAAAGCATCTCATTTACTCATTTTTGCACCATACACAGTACTAGACACTAGTTGGAATACAGGTAAAAAAGACATGACTTCTGTCCTGAAGAAGCCCAAGCTACTGTTCCCCATTTTCTATCTCCTTACTCTTCGTAAGATGCCCTAAACTCTGTACTACTCATAAGTCCTGTAATAAAGCTCTCTGTTGTATTAGTTCTGTTCTTGAGCTCATTCTGTTTTCCTTAATTCACATTTCTATTTAAACACATTCCCACAGCTAATTATAAGTGAATTGTTTTCTTATTTTTCCTTTTATTTCCCAAATTACTAGCAATGGGCGAGTGTTACTTTTACATCTGTGCTATTGTTTTTCAAGTCTATGAAGTTTATTAAAATCACCGGGAAGACTCCATCCTGGTTAGCTCTTTCCTCCTTTACAGATGCCCCGCTCCACAGATGCTTCCCTAGGAGACCCTCTGCTAAAGATGACTTCCTCAGTGGCCAGCTGCATCTCCCAATCTCCTTACACACCAGAATTCATGAATTACCTTGCCTGTCTCTCCCTTAATTTTCTAATTCCTCCATTCCTCTGTGTCAGGTTCATTCTACCACCTTTTCTTTGTTCTTCTTTTCAGTTTCCCCAAGGCTTCTCCAAATAACATTCTTTATCTACAAACCTTTCTTATTGTTAATAGAAATAATATTTCAGGGAAAGTCTTAGCAATCAAGTGGAAATCAATCTAGATAAGGGGAAGCTTTTGGATGGAAAATAAATGGCACTTAAAATCAAGAGTGATCCTAGAAGGTACCTTTCTCTGAAGGGAGGAGAGAACTTCCACTTTGATTATGGCCTTGTATAAATAAGGTCAGAGTTTGTGAACTCAAGAAGCTTCCATAGCCTTGGCAGCTCATGACAAGAGCCTCAGGTGATTACTGATGTCATAAATAAGAGTGTCAATTGTTAAATCAACAACGGGAGTCACTGAGCACTTACTCCTCATGTAGGATCTCTGTCCTTAATGCATTGTACTATGCAAATTAATGGTAAAAATAGTCTTCAAAGAGTACTTTATACTTTGTGTATCTGTGTGGGTGCAAACTGTTGAAATCTTTACTTAGTATATACTAAGTTGATCTTCTGTATATAAAGATAATTGAAAATGAATCTTGATGAAGAATGGGATGGGAGAGGGAGTGGGAGATGGGATGGTTGCGGGTAGGAGGGAGGTTATGGGGGGAAAAGCTGCTATAATCCAAAAGTTGTACTTTTGAAATTTATATTTATTAAATAAAAGTTAAAAAAAAAAAGTGATCCTAGAAAGAGGCTGGACACATCAAGAATGCTGGTTGTAGTAGAGAGAAGGCATGATAAAAGAAAAGCCATGTAAGCAACTTGACAAAGTCACACTTAAATTTCAGTCACAGGGCCGGTGCTGTGGCATAGTGGGTAAAGCTGCTGCCTGCAGGGCTGACATCCTATATGGGCACTGGTTCAAGACCTGGCTGCTCCACTTCCAATCCAGCTCTCTGCTATGGCCTGGGAAAGCAGTGGAAGATGGCCCAAGTCCTCTGCACCCACATGGGAAGACCTGGAGGGAGCTCCTGGCTCTTGGCTTTGGATTGGCCTAGCTCCGGCCATTGTGGCCAGTTGGGGAGTAAATCAGCAGATGAAAGACCTCTCTCTCTCTCTCTGCCTCTCCTTCTCTCTCTCTGTAACCCTAACTTTCTTTTTTTTTAATTAATTAATTTTTTTTTTTTTTGACAGGCAGAGTGGACAGTGAGAGAGAGACAGAGAGAAAGGTCTTCCTTTGCCATTGGTTCATCCCCCAATGGCTGCTGCGGCCAGCACAGCGCGCTGATCCAAAGCCAGGAGCCAGGTGCTTCTCCTGATCTCCCTTAAGGACCTGGGCCATCCTCCACTGCACTCCTGGGCCACAGCAGAGACCTGGACTGGAAGAGGAGCAACCAGGACAGAATCTGGTGCCCCGACCGGGACTAGAACCCAGGGTGCCAGTGCCGCAGGTGGAGGATTAGCCTATTGAGCCGCGCACTGGCCTGTAATCCTGACTTTCCAATAAATAAATAAATCTCTTTAAAAAATTTCAAAGTCACTTAATTGAAGAAGATGAATAGGAAATTTGAGTGTCTCTTTCCCCCAAAACTTAAAAATGATGTTGCTGTTTCACAAGTAGAAGACTTCAAACGGAAACTCTCTCAACTTCTTGCCACCAAATCTATTAATTCCTAAATTCACCCATCCTGTCTTTAAAGATGATGCTCCTGCTCCTGTCCAAGCATAATTGCTCTATATATACTTTCATATATTCTGTCTTTATTTTATAACTTCAAACTCTTTTCCTACATTATTCCCAATTATATGCAAGTGTTCTCAATATTTTCCCTTGAAATTGTGTCATTTTCCAGATAAATATACTTAAATTTTTTCAATTTTTAAAAAAATCTCTTCACTTTCCAACCTACTTCAGTCTTCAGCCTCCACTAACCTACTATAGATGACCACTATATCAATGGCATCCTTGTGGCTATATTTTATAGAGTTTATTTCACTTATATCTCAGTTGCTCACTCAGTAACATTTGTCACACTGAACAAGTCCCTCCTTCAAATTCCCTTGGTATCCGAAATGGCACTATTACCACTTTGGCAATTCCGTCTTTGTTTCCTCTTTTCCTGTCTTTTATAAATGTTGGTGTGCCTCAAGGTTTTACCTCCCTGTTACTGCCTCTTCTTATCTCACTCTTGTTATCTCTTAGTCATCTATTTTCAATGTTTAATTGCTTATAGCGTACATTAATGACTCCAGACTTACATCTACAGCCCCAAAATGTCTTCTGAGCTTTAAACCAGTACTTCCAAATACGTATATTTGGTAACTCTAATTAGATGCTCAGAGGACATGTAAAAGGCAACATGTCCAAAACACAATTCATCAACATTGCCCCAAACCCATTCTCCTTCAAGCAACTCAATTAATGACCCCGCCATCCACTCAGTTGCTCAATTTAGAACCCTGCATTCAACGTTGACTAATCTTCTCCCTCCCCTCACACATTTAATTATAATAAGATTTGTTAATTCAGTAAGGGACTCCCCTTGAGCACAAAACTGAAGGGAGAGCCAAAAACCTTAGTAATCAAGATAAAATATTATCCTTGCTTCACTCAACCCAATCCTCTTCACATCACAGAAACATTATTAAAAAATAAAAATCTGGCAATCACTATCCTCACAATAAAATTCTAATTCCTTAATACCTTAAAAGACCCTTTTAACTGGTTCCTGCCAACGTCACCTCTTTATATTTTTCATTTATGTTCCAGATAATCTAAATTCCCTCCAGATCTTTGAACATATCATATGATTTTTTCACCTCCTTACAAATACCATTTCTTCTTTCTGGAAATCCCTCTTTTAGAATATCTTCTTTGGTTAATTGCTGTTCATACCTTAGTTCTTTCCTGAGAAATTATTTCTTTGGCAAATCTTTTATGACTCTTAAAGTCTTAATCAGATATCCCCTCTATGTGTTCCCATGACTCTGTATTTCCCTAGCTGTGACACTGACCATGCTATGTTGTAAATTCCTGTTAACTTGTCTGTCTTCCTTTCTCTACTGAACTGTAAAAGTTCCTTTAGAGCACAAGCTCTGTAGCTGTATAATATGCCAGTGGAAATCTAATACTTAGCACAGAATCTGACACACAATAGATTCATTAAATAAATATTTAATAAATTAGTAAATGAAACAACAATAAATTGAATTACAGTGGAAGTCCAAAGAATTGAGTTATGTATTAGCACTCAGGAAACTAATGCAGCTGACTAATTAGGACAGCTGGCACTTATTTCACATTTCATAATTTATAAAACCTTTCACTTATAGCATCTCTTTTATCTTCATAATTACTTTTCTATGTAAATATTAGTAGTGTGCAATGATCCAGAGAAGGAGACACAGTGCTAATCCATGGAAAATCAGGAAAATATTGGGTAAGTACTTGACTTTGAAGGGAGAAGGAGTCAGAGAATACATTATAATACATTATAAAAAGCTCTCCTGAATACAGTTTCTTGTATTTGGGAACTCTGAGTATTGCTATCAGCCCTGTTAGTAGAAAATAACCAGACTGAACATTGAGTTTGTGGGCTTTTTTCCCTCTGTCGAGCTTTCTACGTGTTTGGACTGGATATCTTCCAGGGGGTGTCACTCTGAGGTTCAGAGTGAGAACAGGTTTCCAGGTCAATGATTAGAAACAATCATGCCCAAGTTTCCCTTAGGCTATGTAAACTAAGTAGCCCACACATCTCCCTTCTCTTCAGGACTGGGTTCTGAGAGGCAAACAGAAGGCCACTTGATCAAAATTGTATTAGTTTCCATCTGTTTATCCATCCCCCTTACTCTCTTTTTGCTCAAGAGAAAACTCCTTGGAAACATTGTAGAAAGGGAAGAAACAGGTAAACCCAAAAGCTAATTATAAAGGCTCTGAGAATTGAAAAATGTCTTCCAGTAACTAGATACACAAGTATCAGATAATATAAGCTGGTTTAAGAGAGAGGACTAATTATCTTGGTCTTTCCCTACCTGTCTTGGGTAGAACCGTGGATCTCAACATTGACTATACATTAGAATCATCTGGGATACTTTAAAAATTATAGAAGTCCAAATCCCTGATGACTCCTACCTGTGGTTCTGAGACTGGTCTTTTTTTTTTAGTCTCCTAAAGAAACTTACTAGCTGTGTAACGCTGGGTACTTTTTTTTTTTTTAAATGGTTTCTGGTTTCATTCAGAACTTATCTCTAAAGCCAAGGGAAAACTCCTACAATAAACTTCATCTAATAGAGTTAGTGCGAGGATCAAATGCAGAAGTTTGTGGAAAGTACCCACATGGTGTTTTCATGTGGCAAGCATCAGTGATTATGTTTCCTTTGCCCCACCTACACTTACCAAGTGCTATTACCATGAGCAATCCTGGAACTCCAAAAGCCAATGCATAACAGTCTTCCCCAAAACACTGCACATCTCCTAAAGAAAATGGGGAAGAGTAACCTTGAATCTTTGATGTTCTCAATCTACAATCTCAGGTTCCTGTGGTTGTAGACATAGTCAACCTCTTTCCTCCCATCACCAAACACATAAACCTTCTTTTGGGCCAGATAAATCAAGACTAAAAGAAATTCTCAAAGATTTCCAAGCCAAAAAACGGACCACAGGAAGACCCGAACAGCTTTGTGGCTGTTGAGAGTAGATAGCCTTATACAGGGCTCCTCAGGAAGTGATTCTGACCTCTTAGCATGGGTGTGATAAATGTAGAAATCAAGCTCCCTGCATTGATGGCGAGGTAGAAGCCAGAGAAGTATCTAGTCCGTTCCTCAGCCTGAAACAAACAGGATAAATGATCAGTGCAATGAGCCTCCTTGCTCTATCCCAATCCCTGTTCAGATTCAGAGCTGAAGGAACAGATTCAGATTTTGCCTCCATGGCAGCTGAGAACCATATTAAATATGATGTTCTAAAACCTGTTCAAAACCATGGATGGATGACCCCATTTACTCATCTTTGACACTCCAGTGTCAGCAGCTGTAACATTCTTTTACCTGACTAAATATGATCAACCTATGCTCAGCGCCATCACTGTGCCCTGTATGTAATATGATAGAATGTGATATTAATATGATTCTCATATTAATGTACTTGCATTAAATGTCTGTTTCTTTCAGTTAGTCATGAGTGAATTTGGGGTAGAAATCATATTTCTTTTCTGTTAGCCCTGGTTCCTCACACAGCATCTCACATATATTACAGCCTCAATAAATGTTTATGGACTACATTAATTAGGTGAATGACTGATGGAGTTAAATGATAACCTTTTAGGGTGTGTTGTAAGAAGAGGACCAGAACATAGGACAGTGCAATAAATTGTTGACCAATCAGGATAGTTCAACTAATGCTTGAGGGAGATCACTAGAGAGAATAAAAGGAAATTGGTGGGCTTAGAAGTGGCTGGCAGAAAAACCTGGAAAACCTACAAAAATAAGTGTTTTGTGGTTTATCTAGAAATAATACAGAAAATATTGCTGTTATTTTTGGTGAAGAAAAATCGATTTTGTATAGTTTATTTGAATCTAAATAAAATGTGAATTTTGTTTAAAAAAAAAAAGAAGTGGCTGGCAGAAATGTGAAGGTGGATTTGTTGTATTAATTGAAATATTAATAGTTACTACATGAAACAGTTTTCAAATAAATTTGCTGATGAATGACTTATTAGGTTCTGCTGTGCTCCATTCTGGAACCTCAGAGCTTTTTCCGACACATTAGTGCAATCAATCCTTCCCTATTTTCTATTTACATCAGGTTTTGCTTCTTCTTCTGGTTCTCATTTAGACATTATCTCGCTCATGTGATTCTTGTAGTCTATTATGCATAGAATCTCACTTAGCAAAAATTGGCCATTTCTTCAGAGTCAGCATGTAATTATGACCTATGGACACTTAAGCAATCAAAGAGTGTAAAATAACCCTAATAGTCTAAAAGGTAAGAGATACGTAAGAAAACAGAACAGGATGGAAGGAGAAAGAGATAGTAGGTACTGTGTCAGGGAGAGGGTGAAGAAGGGAAGGGGAAAGAAAGGGAAAGAGAAGGAGTGAGAGCACAAAACATAAATAGCTACAGAAGAGGGGCTAGGTACATGAAGATAAATGTAAAAGAAAACTGAGGTAAAGAAAATGGAGAGATCTTCCATCCACTGAAAATACAGAAATAACAGAACTCTTACATGTTTTTCTTCAAACTGGTCTCCACCAAAAGCTGCCACGCAGGGTTTGATGCCTCCTGTCCCCAGTGCTATTAGACATAGGCCGACAAGTGATAGGACTCTGAAATGGAGAGATGAGGATGCTAACCAGGTTGATACTAAACACAACTGTAGGGCTGCTGACTTGGAAAAAAGCACACAAGGACAAAGACCCTCTCCTTATTTCTACACTGTGGGCGTTTCCCATTCTCCTTCACTCCAGGAAATACTCATGGACACTCGCCATCTTCATAATGCTGAGCCTCTGTTAGAATAAACTGTGTGGGAAGATTTTGATTCTGTGAGTTCCATTTACTCCTGTGGCCACTGGGTAGAATTAGATACTGAAGGGACTGAATCTCATTTTTCTCAAAGGGTCACATCAATAAAAAGACTTATAAATCTTAATCCCACATATTCTTAGAAACAGAAAATTTTTAAAATGTTCAAATTCATCATACAATATAGAAATGGTGTCAATGATTATGCCAATTAAGTAGGCATCAAATATTTATTTGGTTTCAAACAAAATTCCAAATTTATATGATAAACACAATGTAGGCATATTGGAACAGATGCATATGAACTGCCCCCTGAACAACTGTAATTTTCTGTACTGACAATCTAAAGATACTAGGATCTATCAATTTCTTTGACCACTGAAACAACAAAATAGCATTAATAAAGAAGAATAGAGCAATCATAGTATATGGAACTACACATAAAGAGTTACTTATTTATTTGAAAGTCAGAATTTCAGAGAGAGGGAGATACAGAGGGGAAGAGAGAGAGAGAGAGAGAGAGAGAATTTTCCATCCACTGGTTCACTCCCTCTCACTAAATGGCCACAATGGCCAGTGCTGGGCCAGACCGAAGCCAGGAGTTTCTTCCAGGTCTCCCACATGGGTGGCCAGAGGCCCAAGCACTTGGGCCATTTTCCACTGGTTTTCCAGGCACATTAGCAGTGATCTGGATCAGAAATAAAGCAGCCAGGACTTGAACCAGCACTCATATGGGATGCTGGCACTGTAGATGGCTGCTTAACCTGCTATGCTACAGTGATGGCCTCAAGGAACTCAAGGAACATCAGTGGAAACAGTCCCAGCTTGGAATAGGAATTCTATAATATCTATAAGGAAATATTACAGATTTTTAAAATGCTGGTGAAATACAATGCATGGATGAATGCATAATAGATGGGAATATGGAAGGCATGAAGGTTTTAGTTGGTTTCAAGCACATGAAAATTTCCTACGGAGATGATAATAGGCATTCTGGAAGTCCTCACATGCTTAATTAATTAAAACAAGTGAGTTCACATAAAGTGGAAAAGTTTGGGATTGACAGTTGTTGAATAGCAGGTAAAGCCGCCGCCTATGTCACTGGCATCCCATGTGAGTGCCAGTTCGCATCACAGCTGCTCCACTTCCTATCCAGCTTCCTGATAATGCACCTGGAAACGCAGCAGAGTGTCGCTCCCCCTCTTCGTGGAGGAACGACACTAAGCCCTGCCTAGGCTTCATATCCGAGTCACGGCACCATTATGTCGCTCCCCCTCTTCGTGGAGGAACGACACAGGACCCTGCGCTGTTCTTTCTGTCTGCTCGGCCCTCCCCGGGTTTGCTGCTGGTTCTTCCCGGGTTGGCTACTATCCCTTCCACCTCCGTGGAAGGGCAGTTCCCCCTGGCCACATTCCCCACTTCCGCAGGGGAGCGGCACACCGCCGGCCGGCTCTTCTCGGGGGCTGCACAGGTGTTCCCCTTAGATGTTCCCCATAGATATTCCTGGTGCATGCCGTCTCTCTCCTCCTTTATAGTCCTCCTCTGCCAATCCCAACTCGGCTGCCCACACGCCGAGTACGCTGCTCTCCTCCAATCAGGAGCAAGTCCTACAGTTTATTGGTTGAACTGGAGGCAGCTGTGCAGAAGCTGTTTACTTCTCTCCCAGCACCATATTGTGGGAGAGCAGATGAGTAGAATAAGTCTTAATTCCAGTTAACTCAGTCTAGTCCGGATTGCTCCCCACAGCAGAGGATGGCACAAGTCCTAGGGTCACTGCCACTCACGTGAGAGACCCAGATGGAGCTCCTGACTCCTGACTTCTGCCTGGCCCACCCTCAGCTGATGCAGACATCTGGGGAGTAAACCAGCGAAGAGGAACACTATCTCTGTCTCTCTCTCTCTCTGTAACTCTGCCTTTCAAATAAATAAACAAATCTTAAAAAAAAAAAAAAAAAACGGTGAAAGGAGTTCAACTGCTTATAATTTTTTTTTCTTAACCAATTTGTTTATGAAAGCATAGATTGTAAAGTAAGGGTTCATCTCTGCTAAGAGAACAGATAATCACCTGTAATGAATGCCTGAGACACATACCTGCCTCATGGTACTAAAGTCCTTCAGAGGAATCCAAGACTTTACTCACGTGTGTACCACTTTCCCCCCGAGTATTGGAAATGCGCTCAAGGACTTGATCACATGGCCAAGCACATACACCAAGGAGAGATAGATGATTGTCCTGTTGAGAGAGTTAAAGCAGCCCATCAGTCTGTGTAACACTCAGAGATTTGAGTAATACAGATTCAGGGCTCATAAAGTTCTCAGTAAACAGAGGAGGAGGAGGAAGGAGTGCAGGAGGAAAGAATTACTTGAGAACAGAAACAATAGCAGTGAAAGAAGTAAACAGACTGGTCAAAGGGAGTGCAATTCTTCATACTGCAATGTGTACTTAAAGGTGATAAACATTCTCTCCAAATTCCCTTCTCATACTGCTCCTTGCCCCTCTACCTGCCCACTCCACACACACACAGAGCACCCCTCTTTTCATTTATGTATGACAAGAATGGGGTGGGTCTGTAGCAAGAATAATGATGTTTTCAATTCGGAGAACTAGTAGAACAGGATACTTTGACCTGAGGTGTTTTTCTCAAGGAAAGTCTTTTAGTCTAGAAAGTAAGAGAGGTCAAGGACAAACTCCAAGTATATAGGAATGACCAACACAAAGGACTTCTTTAACCCAAGTGCTGGGAGGTAAAGAGCTCTGAGGTTCTGTATGGATTTATTTGGACATTGGGGTTGATTGTAATCCCCACCTCAGTTACCTCATGGATGAGTTACCACGTTTAAGAAAGGAGGATCCAGGGACTTAGCCTGTTCAGTGGCAAAAATCATGCAGTTGGTAACAATTACTTGTGTTGTTTTTTCTGAGGAACTTGAATGGCAATCAGAAGAAGAGTAAAGAAGTCCAATAAGAGCATACAGGGAGATAAACACATTGAAATATGGCACATTACCACACATCTTTATGTGCATTATCACACCAGCATCCTCTGGCTGTATCAGTGGATTGTTAACACTGTAATGAACCTTGAAAATTACACAGCTTCTATCTGTGATTTTGAGGTGCTTTATGCTAATGTGGAATATAAAGAATGGACTGAAAATAACAGAGAGAAGCTGGAAACATTAGAAATATTGGGATGTGAGGGGCCGGTGCTGTGGCGCAGTGGGTTAACACCCTGCCCTGAAGCGCCAGCATCCCATATGGTTCGAGTCCCAGCTGCTCCACTTCTGATCCAGCTCCCTTCTATGGCCTGGGAAAGCAGTAGAAGATGGCCCAAGTCCTTGGGCCCCTGCACCCACGTGGGAGACCCGGAAGAAGCTCTTGGCTCCTGGCTTTGGATCAGCCCAGCTCTGGCTATTGCGGCCAATTGAGGAGTGAAGCATCAGATGGAAGAACTCTCTCTCTCTCTCTCTCTCTTTCTCTCTCTGCCTCTCCTCTCTCTGTGTAACTCTGACTTTCAAATAAATAAATAAATCTTTAAAAAAAAAATATTGGGATGTGAATTTCTCATTCTAAATGTCAAGTCTGCCTAGTTTGACTCTATTGTATATCCTTTTTTTTTTTTTTTTTTTTTTTGACAGGCAGAGTGGACAGTGAGAAAGAGAGAGAAAGGTCTTCCTTTACCGTTGGTTCACCCTCCAATGGCCACTGCAGCCGGCACACCGCGCTGATCCGAAGCCAGAAGCCAGGTGCTTCTCCTGGTCTTCCATGTGGGTGCAGGGCCCAAGCACTTGAGGCATCCTCCACTGCACCCCTGAGTCACAGCAGAGAGCTGGACTGGAAGAGGAACAACCAGGACAGAATCCGGCGCCCTGACCAGGACTAGGAACCCAGTGTGCCAGCGCCACAGGCGGAGGATTAGCCTATTGAGCTGTGGCGCCGGCATTGTATATCCTTAAGAGGAATATAATGACATGTAGTGAAGAATAATTTTGATGACTATTCCAGCACTAATAAACATCAGGGGAAAGGGCAGGCTTTCTCAAAAGGCCTTATAGCATCTTCTAGAGAAAAGCTGTCTTTGCTGGAATTTTAAAAAAGAAGAAAAGGGAAAAATAAAAAGAAACTGAAAAAAAAAAGAGAGAGAGAGAGAGAGACTAATATCAAGAACCCAGAAGATGTTAGACCATCAGAGGAAGCAAAACATAAACAAAAAGATTCTGACTTGGAGTGATAGACTTGGATCAATGTCCAATTGTTGGACTAAACGTATGAGAGAAATGTGTTTTATGAGGAAAATAGGCAACCTTTTAGATGAAAGGCTCAGGAAGTATTTTAGGTAGAAGGATATAAGAAAGGAAATTAATGGCAGGATTTTTTTTTAGTTTTTACAATTTTTAAAATTTATTCATGAATTTAAAAGGCAAAGAGACTGAGAACTCCATTAACTACTCAAATGCCTGCAACAGCCAGGGCAGGACTAGGCCAATATTTAAAGTCAGGAACTTGATCCAGGTTTCCCATGTGAGTAGCAGGGACCAAACCACTAGAGCCATCACCTGCTGCCCACCCCCCTGCCGCCCAGGGTGCTACATTAGTAGAAAGCTGGAAGGGTAGGCAGAGCCTAGATTCCAACCCAGGCACTCTGATATGGAATGCAGGTATTCCAAGCAGCTTCTTAACTACTGTGCTGTAAACACCCACTCCTGGCAAGAAATTCTAACAGCAGGAGAAAGAAGTTAAGAGATTCTTGAAAATTCTGCATTTGAAATAGGGTCATGAGGTTCATTATAATCCTAACCACAAGACTCAGAACTATTTTAGGTAGACTTGACCAATTCCTTAATTGTAGAAACCAGGAAATTGGATCCAGAGAGGTCAAATGACATTCCTAAAGTGAAATCTTAATTAGTAATAGGGTTAGGTCTGGCACTTCTACTCTTTTTTTTTTTTTTTTCACTTCTACTCTTTCTAACTTATAACACAGCGTTCCTTCAGTTTTCTCATGACAAGGTTAAAGTAGAAAGAGAAAAGGGAAGAGGAAAAAGTTATACATTTTATTTTGTTGTAAGAATATCAAAAGCCATTTGCATTAATAGCTTAGGAAAGGAGGCATTCATACAGAGATTGAGAGGGAGTATATGCAGTGATGGTAGAGGATGAGACCTTAAATGAAGAAGGAGTCAGCTCTGATCAGAGAAGGTAGGAGGGAGAAAGTATAAGTTATAGACCCACTCAAAGAAAGAGAAAGGAGAAATGTGGAGAGAACATACTAAGCCAGAATAAATACATTGAAGAGAGGGGTTATATGTTATTTTCGAGGTCAAGTGCACAAACTCAGAGGCATGGGTTGGAGGATGTAAGAACTAAGAACCATAACTAAAAATGCTTTATTCTCTTAAGAATTAACACTAAAATAACATCCTAGCATTCAGTTACCCTCTCAGTGGATGTTTGTGGAAATCATGAGAAGCCAATATGCATGTTTAACAATTTTTATTTTCTACTGTGTACTTATCAGATAGTCTTTCCTATGTGAACTCTTGAAAGAAGCCTCACTTCTCTCCCTGCACAGGGACATCCTTACGCAAGAATCAGAGAGACTCTGGGTGTTCACTTCCTCTTTACACAGCTAGGATTCTGGAATAGCAAGCAGAGGAAGGACTTAAGAAGTTGTTCACCAACAGAAGTCACTGTGCATTTACTCCCCATGTAGGACCTCTGTCCTTAATGAGTTGTACTATGAGAATTAACTGCAAAACTCTTCTCAAACTGTACTTTATATGATGTGTGTGTACTTATATGTTGTTTGTGGGTGCAAACTGTTGAAATCTATACTTAGCATAGAGTTGGTCCTCTATATAAAGTTAAACTAAAAATAAACCATAATGAAGAAGGGGATGGGAGAGGGAGTAGGAGGTGGGACAGGAATCTGGGTGAAAGGGCAGGTATGGGGGAAAGAACCACTATATTCCTAAAGTTGTACCTATGAAAAATGCATTCATTAAATAAAAGCTTTTTAAAAAAAGAAGTTGTTCACTAAATTGAGAAAATTGTCCCTAGAGGGTTTTAACAGTATTTCTAATGTTAGAGGGTTTTTAATCCCCCAAGATAACACTTGAAGAAAAATAAGCGTATTTATACACACACACACACACACACACACACCCAGAGGACTACATGAGAGGTGGGGAAGAAGTTAAAGTCTGAAACATAAATCTATCTTGTTTTCCTGTAGCTAATGAAGAAAAGAAGGTTGCAGACTCAAATTAGACAGTAGGGGAAAAGAGAAGCCTACTCTTCGCCTGACTGTCCAACTTAAAATAATCAGGAATAAATTATAACGGGATGGTAGTTTTAAGAGCTTATTTCCTTAGATTGTTATTTTCTATTTGTGTATGTGTACACACACACACATACACACACACACATCTGTACAAGAACAAGATATCCATGTTTTCTTTAAGAAATTTCCTTTCTGAAAGAAATATCAAGTCACTTCCAAAAGAGTTGTGTTTTTTAAAAAATAACCACAATAGCCTAACAAAATGAAAGTCATCTTCATGCCTATCCACATCACACACATTCACACACATTCACCCCTAGATAATCACGTGAGTATCTAAGGGTGAATAATTTTATTAATTCAAATATTTACTATGGGCCTGCTATGTACTGAGTGCTGTGAATAAAAACATAAATGGTTTTTTTCTCAAGTGCTTTGAAGAGTTATCAAAATTATGTACAAATTATTATAATAAGATTGAGTTTGGTAAATTTCTTAAGAGGGGAAAAAATACAGTTCAGAGAAGACTAGATTACTTCTACCTAGTAGTGAAAAGTGAAGTAGAGAGAATATGCTGTAACATAGGGAGTGTAGGTAAAATTTGGGCTGAGCATTAAAGAGTTTAACCTGGAAGGATGAGAAAGAAAAGAACTCCATGAAGTAGAAACAGTGCAAGTGGATATGGAAAAGAGATGCCACTGGTTATTATTAAGAAACTATTAATATTCTGTTTTACTCTAGTGGCACTTCTTGAAAGGGAGCAAATATGAGAATAACTGCAGAAGGGTAAGCTGGAGTGAGATTAGTAGACAGTGATTTAGTCAGCAGAAATTTTTGAGCAGCGTCGCAATGTTATCAGAGATTTCTTTTAGGAAGATTAATTTGGTAGTAGCATAGCTCAATTGCAGGAAAAAGTAAAACAGTGAAAACGTTTTAGGTGTTCATTTAAATATCCCAATTTGGAGGCAAGGAAGGCCAAAATAGGGTGGTGGAAATGAATGATAAGGGGATTTAGTATTGAATATGAAAAATTTGAGATATAATAGACACAGAATTGGTAGAATTTGATAATCCATCGAATGTGGTGATGTAGGGAAGCTGGGAGAAAGAACAGCCAAGATGAATGCCAATATGCAGTTATAATAAACATTGGAGTTTGAGTGTAGGGTTATATTGAGAGTCTGAGGAGCTGGGGCTAGCTAGCACTGTGGCATAGTGGGTTAAGCTGCCTCCTGCAACACTGGCATCACACAAGTGCTGGCTTGAGTTCCGGCTGTTCCACTTCCTATCCAGCTCTCTGCTGATGTGCCTTGAAAAGCAGCAGAGGATGGCCTAAGTGCTTGGGCCCTTGCACCCACGTGGGAAACCCAGAGGAAGCTCTTGGCTCTTGGCTTCAGCCTGGCCCAGCCCGGACTGTTGCAGCCAATTGGGGAGTGAATAAGCCAATGGAAGATCTCTGTCTCTGTGACTCTACCTTTCAAATAAGTAAAATAAATCTAAAACAAAAAAAGAGTTTGAGAAGCCATCTCCATATAACTATCATTGATACCACATGACTTGCAAAGGGAGAATCAAGAGAAAGGGAGCACAGAGGAAGTTATAACCTGGGGAAAACACTTATATTCAGGAATGAATTACATTAAAAAAAGAAGCAAGGAGGAGGCACCAGATAAAGAATAATTCAAAAAAGTAAAAGGAAGAGAACAAGAAAATAGTATTGGGGAAAGCCAGGAAGTTTCAAGCACAGAAGAGCGACAAAATCACTGAAATGTTAAAACAAATTCAAAATAAATGAGAATTTAGGAAAGATCACTAGAATTTGTAAACAAAGAGATCATTATCAGTGGTCTTAGAGTAATTTCAGTGAGAAAAAAATTTTATTTATAGTATATTTTACTGTACTTACCACAATCTGCTCTGTATTAAACCTATTTGAACATGAACAATGGGAAGCAAATATATATATATATATATATGCACACATATGTATATATAAAATTTATTTCCTTATTTCACAAGGTTCTTTAGACAAGTATAAGTTGTTCAATAAACATTTATTGAATTAAATTTAATCAGATTAAACTGAAATAAATTGGGTTCTATTGCATTGTAGTATATTACTCTACTGTAAGAAGGCATAAAGAAGTGAGAGAGAATGGCAACATACAGAAATGATTCTTTTTAAAATTTGGGAGCAATGCAAAAAATGACCTAAATGAAAGATCTCTGTGAGTTAGATCCCAGTGGAAAGAACAGGCCATCAAAGAAGGAGGTATCTTTCTCTGAAGGGAGAAAAGAACTTCCACTTTGATTATGGACTTGTATAAATAAGGTCAGAGTTTGTGAACTCAAGAGACTTCCATAGCCTTGGCAGCTTATGACAAGAGCCTCGGGTGATCACTGATGTCATAAATAAGATTGTTAATTGTTAAATCAACAATTATTGTGCACTTACTCCTCATGTAGGATCTCTGTCCTTAATGTGTTTATACTATGAGAATTAATGGTAAAAATAGTACTCAAACAGTACTTTATACTTTGTGTATCAGTGTGGGTGCAAACTGATGAAATCTTTAGTTAGTATATACTAAGTTGATCTTCTGTATATAAAGATAATTGAAAATGAATCTTGTTGAAGAATGGCATGGGAGAGGGAGTAGGAGATGGGATGGTTTGTGAGTGGGAGAGTGGTTATGGGGAGGGGAACCGCTATAATCCAAAAGTTGTACTTTTGAAATTTATATTTATTAAATAAAAGTTTTCTTTCTTTCTTTTTTTTTTTTTATAGGCAGAGTAGACAATGAGAGAGAGAGACAGAGAGAAAGGTCTTCCTTTTTCCGTTGGTTCACCCCCCAGTGGCTGCTGCAGCTGGCGAGCTGTGGCTGGTGCACCGCGCTGATCCGAAGCCAGGAGCCAGGTGTTTTTCTGGTCTCCCATGCGGGTGCAGGGCCCACTGCCTTCCCGGGCCACAGCAGAGAGCTGGCCTGGAAGAGGGGCAACCAGGACAGAATCCGGCACCCTGACCAGGACTAGAACTTGGGGTGCTGGTGCCGTAGGCAGAAGATTAGCCTATTGAGCCACAGCACCAGCCTAAAAGTTTTCTAAAAAAATTGGGAGCAATGGTAATAAGAGAAAGAAGAAAGCAAAAGAAAAGTCAAGTAAGGTTTTGTTAGTTGAAAGCTGTTAGAGTTTGCACCTTCTTCTAGGTACAGAAAAAGAATCCAGCTTGAGGGAGAAGGTGAAGGCAGGCAAAGAGAATATTGGGATCGTTCTCTACAGAGAATGAAGGATGTGATGGTATAAAAATTCAACAAGCTTGACACTTCCGACTTTGGGATTTATTACTTTATGTCAATAATAATTCAATAAAAATAGACTTTAAAATATACCTCAAGGAGGACTGGGTTAAGGGTTCAATTAGAGGTTACTGAATTCCTCTGAAATAGGCAGGAAGCTGTTGTTCATCAAATCTTAAAACTGTACTTCTTCAATCCTAAAGGAGGTTATTTTAGAAATAAAAGCGCTGTCATGTGAGTTTTTATTTTGAACTAAATAAGTGGAACATGGTTCTTAGTTTTTATCCAGTATATAGCATCAATTCCCTATCTGGATGAACTCAGTGACTATTACTACACATGAAGCAAACATAGAGCTCAACCACCACCCACACTTTCTTAAGAAAGTGTGTTTAGTACTCTCCTATGTCCATAGATTCATATTAGGTGCTGATTAAGTTCAGAACAATGAGTTCATATGAGTGGCATTCAGAAAGTTCAAGGAAAATGGAATTAATAGATAAGTTTATTTTGGTGCAAAAAATTTTGGAGTCCATGATATAATTCACATTGAAGTTTGAGTGCAAATTTATATCAGAGTTTGAGGCACTGTAGGCATAACCCATGCAGGTTTTTGTAATATGCATTTTGCATTAATTTTTGAAGACTCTTTGTTATTCACCAAACTAAGATAGAAACCATTTTTTACAGCAAGGAGTTCTTGGAACACTACAGTAAGTACTCTGAAAAAAATATTCCAAGGTCAAATTAGTTTGGGAAACAGTATGTACTATAACCTTCCCTTGGATATTTTACAGTGTTTTATCATGTTAAAGGCTATAAGGCATTGATGCAGTAGGGAATATTTTTAGCTTTGTCCAAACTTGCATTTTCTTTAACTATATTCTTTTTTTTTTATTTGACAGGTAGAGTTATAGACAGAGAGAGAGAAAGGTCTTCCTTCCGTTGGTTCACCCCACAAATGGCCACTAAGGCCAGTGCAGCGCCGATCCGAAGCCAGGAGCCAGGTGCTTCCTGCTGGTCTCCCATGTGGGTGCAGGAGCCCAAGCACTTGGGCCATCCTCCACTGCCTTCTCGGGCCACAGCAGAGAGCTGGACTGGAAGAGGAGCAACCAGGACTAGAACCCGGTTCCCATATGGGATGCCGGCACCGCAGGTGGAGAATTAACCTAGTGAGCCATGGCACCAGCCCCCAAACTTGCATTTTCTAAACTTATTTGAGCATAAGAAATTTATTTTCCAACATAACTCATTCTACCCTATATAACCAGGTTTTCAATAGAACTTACATTAGTGGAAATGCTAATTTAAGGAAATCCAATAATGACAAATCCACAGAAAATAACTGGGCAGTAGATATACAAGATCCATCTCAAACCTCTAAGGGTGATGTTATAACAAGTATAATATGATACCATATTTCCATGGTGTTTTCAGGTATTTAAAAGATACTTAACTGAATAGAGTATTAGTTTAACTCATGAAAATATTGAGTGCTGGGGGCCGGCACTGTGGTGTAGTGGGTAAAGCCGCTGCCTGCAGTGCTGGCATCCCATATGGGAGCCATATGGGTTCCAGTCCCGGCTGCTCCTCTTCCACTCCAGCTCTCTGCTATGGCCTGGGAAAGCAGTGGAAGATGGCCCAAGTGCTTGGGCTCCTGCATCCTCATGGGAGATCTGGAAGAAGCTCCTGGCTCCTGGCTTCAGATTGGCACAACTCCAGCTGATGAGGCCATCTGGGGAGTGAACCAGAGGATGGAAGACCTCTCTCTCTCTCTCTCTCTCTCTGCCTCTCCTTCTCTCTCTGTATAACTCTGATTTTCAAGTAAATAAATAAATCTTTTTTTAAAAAAAGAAAAAATATTGAGTTCTGAAAAATAAAACTACAGAAAGAAGCCAGAGAAGAGAAACAGAGATGGTAGAAGACATGGAAAAAGGGACTCATAAGGTACTAAAGGATTTAGGATGATTCAGTTTTGAGAACAGATGGAGTAAGTGTAAATAACTACATGAAGGTCTCTAAGGTTATACACTGTCTAGTGGATAGTAATCTCTATTTCCACAATGAGCAGAAGAGATTAAGCATTAAACTACAAAATAGAAAAATAAAACTAGATTTAAAGAAATAATATTCTCACATGTGAAAAATTAATAGCAGAAATAGCCTTTCTGTGTTGTCAGTCATAGGTCTTCTTATTTGTCATGGAAGGCATAAGTATGTTCTTGCTTGGCTGCAAGGGGCTAGAAGTGATAACCTTCTGTACTATTAATCTGAAATTGCTGGGTATTTGAGCCGCCATTTTCCTTACTTGAATTTCCCCAGCCATGAGTCAGCAATGGCTGCTCCCAGGATGGGAGTGAAATAGCAGAGGCTGCTGAAGGCATGGTAGACAGATGTGGAGGTGTCCTCATTCCAGTGCAGGAAATACAGGAAATACAGGGTAAGCACAGCTACGGTGCAAAAAAAGGAGACAAAACAAGATCAATATGTTACAGTGACATGGAGAAGTATATTCGACCTCTGGTCTTTAAAGTTGCTCCTGGCTTTTGGCACTTCCATCAGTGAAGTAACAAAGGGGTGACTGCCACCAGGCAGTAGCAGCAGGGCCATGAGAGTCGTGGGAGTCGACAGGGTTATACTGACTATACACATAAAATACTCCCCCTTCAGTCTATGTGCACTCATAATGGCATTGAGGACAATTACAAAGACAACATGGTGATTCTGAGATTCTCTTTTTCCTCTTTCCCAAGCGACAATATGATTTTTAGACCTGACAAACAAGTGTCAGGAATGGAATTGTGATGATGAGAGCTTTCCCGCCTAGGTTCTCACAGGCTGTGTCCTGCTTTCTGTCAGGTCTTTCAAATCTTGGCTTGCATGAGCTATTATATAAAATCCTATGAAGCATTTGCTGAAGATTTTGGCTGAAGGAAAGGACCAATTTGGACCAAGGCAGAAAAAGTAGTTAAGGGAAATAAGTGTACACAAGGAGAGCGGGGAGTTAAAAACATGGGGTGAGTAGGACCCTGGACATCAAATTACCTTTCATGCCATAATAGGAAAAACGCTCGCAGAATTCATTCACCACAATGAAGGCAATGCTCAGTGGATAGTTGGAGCCACAGATTTTCTGTGCAACAGAAAGGCAATGGTTCAAGCATGAGCTATTTTTGTCTACTTTAAACACTAGATTGCTCCACAACTGAGATTCATTTATTTAAGTGGCTATAATGGGTGATATGGAGCAATGGTCTCTACCCTTCATGAAACATCTATTATCACATTAAAAGTACTCATATTTCTAATTTAAGAGTAACAGAAACTAATGGGATGCTATCTTGTTCCTTATTTATTTAATATGCTACTGCTCATACATTTCTTGTTCTAGGACCTGCTGATTTCCCACAATTGTTAAATGACTGGGTCTCTGGGCTAAAGAATAATCATATTTATTTCTAGCAACAGAATGAAGAGGTGGCCTATGAAGTGAGTACCTGAAATCCAGATAGTATCCTGCTTAGTGCTACTTTGGGGATTTACCCCTCTTGTCTGCATCTGGTTCATTTGCCCTACTGGGAGAAACCCTGGAATTAGGCTGGTTTCCCCCTCAGAGGCTGCTGGAGCCAGACACAGGGCTCAATATGGAAGGCAGAGATTTCTAAAGGTAAGCTGACTGATTACTTAGACTTTGGTCAAAGTGCTTAGGTCCCCTAAAATTAAATGCCCACTATTCCTACTAAGGATATTCTATAAAATTTTCATGATATTCTTACTGGACATTAAAGGGATTATGTTATATCATGCACTATACCAATCAAGACATAAGAAATGTCATGTTTTATTTCAACCTCTACCTTTATAATAAGTCACATGAGATGCAGGTGGAGATATCTGTTCTTGAAACAGTCAAATCTTATCATAAGATTTATATTGCCTCTTATTTCATAGGAGGTATACACATCTTTGTTAACAGATTTCAATACTTTGGAACCAGAAGTGATATAACTAATTTTAAAAATATTTATAAAAAATTAGCACTTTCATTCTTTTACCCATATATATAGACATTCATTAACAATCCTCCAAATTTATGAAAGTATGTTAATGCACCACAAAGAACTGGGCATCCTATCTTCCCAGCTCAGAGTTGGAGAATCCTGCAACTAAGAGTTTGGTTAATGTACTTCACTATCTGTAACACAGTTGCTGGCTGTGTTAACATACTGACACACTAGCCATATCGCTACATCTGTCTCTATGCCTTAGCTCTGTTACTCCAAAGAAATGAGAATAATACTACCTCTTGGCCTACAGTAAGGATTCAGTAAATCCTGGATATTATTACTATATCCTCTCCAATTACAGGATTTTGGCATGAGGATAAATGAAATAATAAATTTGGAAGTGTTTTAACAAGCATGCAATACAAAACATTACAGCTTCTTTGTCTTACCTCCCACTGTAAACTGGGAACACACAGTAACAGAGATGGGCTCTCATCTAAAACTTCTGTTGGTGTCCAGCAGAAGGCTCTGTACACCGGGGGAACTAAGGGCTGAGTTTTTGTATTGGTAAAGAAGGAACAATCACACACAGTTCTCTAGACAGGAATGCTTGCCAAGTTTCCCTGGACATTCAAATTGCCTTTTTCCCTCCTAGAGAAACTCCAAAAATGCAATGAAATACAGCAGAGCTCTGGATCCCAGTAGAACTCTGACTCCCTCTTCTTGCTGTTTCCTTTTCTAAGTAAAGGAAGCTTCGACTTAGATTTTGTTTGCAGGTGAATTCTGACTCCAAGAGAGAATAGTTCTAATAATCTAGCACAGCTCAGCCTGAAGCTTCAGAGGCCATGGACAGAAGCCAAAAGAAGACAGCTACTGCTGCCAGAGGCCGAACTGAATTTGGAGACTTACCGGAGGTGTCTTCTTTGCCGGGCTGGAGAGTCGAGGTGGTGTCTCTTCAGTGGAGACAGGTGAAAAAAGAGTTTCCTTGGACTCATTTTGCTGGAAGGGATTCATGGCTGGCTTCTTTCTCTCTCCTCAAGCATTTGGCTTCAGTAGGCAGTTAGGACAGCTGCCAGACTACAGTGAAAAGGGGTACTGGGTGTGTGGGGGGGGGGGGGAGAAGGGGTGGTTTCAGCAACTAGGTTTAACCCTGTGGGTGTCAGTTTCAGTAACTGCCTGATTGAGAGCAAAGCAGGAAGCTATAGGAAAAGAAAGGGCTGGTGTTCTAGTTTAAAAGAACGATTGTATAAAAGGTAAACATGGGGAAAGGAAAACACCTTACAAGTCACAAGAGTGATGAGCCAATGCTAGAAAATTGTCAAGGAAATGTACATTTCAGAAAGATTACCTTTGCAAATACCTACAAGATAGCTCAGAAAAGAGTGCCTGAGCACAGATCAAAACACTGATATGAGGGTACCGGTAGCTGCTTTATTGAGCACCTATTATGTGCAAGGTTAATATAAATATATGTGAAGTACATATGTAATATGTATATATAACATAAGTATTTGTTCTATTTCTTACTACTATCCTTGTTTTATAGAAACTAATGTTCGAAGAAATTAAGAAATTTTTCCAATGTAACATTGTCAGTAAGTGATAAATGTGGAATTTTTATTATGCTATGATAGGAAGGGTAGAGATTGCTATCTGTGAAACTTTGGCCATTATTCAGGTATGGAAGCTATGTAAATGGAAGTAGGAATGTAGGTGAATTGAAATGCATTAAAGAGGAAAGGTCATCACAAAATTGAACTTGAGGTAAAAGGAGTTGGTTGTAGTTACTGATATTGTAAAGGTCAGCTAAAAATATCATTTAAGCAATTTAAAAAGTGGGGGTCCAGAAAATGAGAGGAAAAGATTGGTAATGTACATTTGGGAATCATTTTTCTTTGCTAAAGTCAGTTTTCATTTTCTCATTTCAAGATGAAACCCCCTTTCATTAAAGAAATAAAATTTAATTTGTGCAAAAATTATGTTCTAGGTACTGTCTGTAAAAACAGTTATGTTCTAGGTACCAGTGCAAACATTACTTTTCTTAATTCTCAGTGGATGGACTCTCTAACTACTCTAGAATATTATATTTAGACATTATCAGAGAAGAAACGAGAACAAAGATGATGACAATAGATGCATTTTATACCATGCTATTTTTGCTATGTCAAGGAGGGAAAGAACAAGAGCATGGTGTCCCTCTAGTTGTCAGTCAAAAGAAAAGAGAAAACAATGGTTAAGAGTTATGCAAAGGCATAACCACAAGGAAGTCTGGCAATTCCAGAATAAACTGCTTTGAGAATATGAGAGAGAAAACCTATGATTCTATTTCTTGCAAAATAGAATTCTTACATTACCTACTTGAATAATTCATTGACAAATAAGGTCTTTTCCTCCCTAAACTTTAACTCAGACTTTGACCACATCTTCTCCGCTTCTATTACACCCTTCATTTCCTCTCTCTCCCACCAACCTGTACCCAAAGGAGGGTCCAGCTTCATTTCTGAATGTGGTATTAATGAATAACCATAGTTATTCTTTTTGTTAATCACTCTGTATGTAAAACAAATGAGCAGTCAGAAATAACTAGTTAAGGGGCCAGCGCTGTGGTGCAATGGGTTAAAGCCCTGGCTTACAGTGCCGGCATCCCATATGGGCGCCGGTTTGAGACCTGGCTGCTCCACTTCCAATCTAGCTCTCTGCTATGGCCTGGGAAAGCAGTAGAAGATGGCCCAAGTCCTTGGGCCCCTGCACCCGCATGGGAGACAGAGGAGGCTCCTGGCTCCTGGCTTCGGATCAGTGCAGCTCTGGCCATTGCGGCCAATTGGGGAGTGAACCATTGGATGGAACACGTCTCTCTCTCTCTCTGCATCTCCTCTCCCTGTGTACTCAAATAAATAAATATTTAATTAAAAAAAAAAGAAATAGCTAGTTAACTAGTGGAGGTACAGATGTTTGAAGACCTAACTATGTTGGTGAATTTCCTTATTCTGTCATTTCTACTGCTAGAACAGCTTTTGATCTGGGAGAGTAGGTGGATCAGCATTTGTACGCAATGCACTAATTCATTTGTGCTCATATAAACCCTTAGTTCCAAATTTGAGATTCTTGGCATTGATTTTCTTACACTTTTGTTTAGATGAAGTTCTCTTGATAATGGCAATATATTATTATAGTATTCATAGAATAAAATACTATCAAAGATGGCAGCAATCTTAATCTTGTCCTATGTAAATTCAATTTTCCTGATGATAAGCATCATTTAGGGAGGTTCTTAGGTCCCTACTGAGATCTACTGAATCAGAATTTTTCAAGGGAAATGATCATATATAAGAACTTGTGTTTTTAAACAAGTACCTCTAGTGATTCTTATGTCAGGTATTTGAGAAACACTAATTTAAAACCCCTCTCCTGTTCTATCCTGAAGAGTATTTCAGAGGAGCTCAGAAGGGACAGAGAAAGGACTTGAGTCGCAGGCACCATCTAGGTCCATTTATATCAAATCAAGGTACTTCTTATACTCAGTATCTTTTCTAAGTTGATAACAGTTAGAAAGCACCTTCCCAATAGAAATGAGCACTTTTCAAAGACAATAAACTTTCAAAAGAAAATAAAAGTGGAGGAACCTAAATATCAGAATCAATTAGGGATAAGAATAAAGAATACTTGTTGCTTCTGTGATATGACATTAGAGAAAGATGTTTTACAGTCATATGTAGAAAGGAGACTGAAGCTGTAAAGTGATAGACACCAATGTAGTCAGAGAGTAGAGGCAAATATGAGATCAAAAGAGAACATGTGTTTAACATGGACCTTGAATATAAAGTCAGCTCACAAAAATAAATTGCATTTAAATATCAGCATCAAAGAAAGAAAAAAAGAGAGTTTTAATAGGAATTATAGGCCGGCGCCGTGGCTCAATAGGCTAATCCTCCACCTTGCGGCGCCGGCACACCGGGTTCTAGTCCCGGTTGGGGCGCCGGATTCTGTCCCGGTTGCCCCTCTTCCAGGCCAGCTCTCTGCTGTGGCCAGGGAGTGCAGTGGAGGATGGCCCAGGTGCTTGGGCCCTGCACCCCATGGGAGACCAGGAAAAGCACCTGGATCCTGGCTCCTGCCATTGGATCAGCGCGGTGCGCCGGCTGCAGCGGCGGCCATTGGAGGGTGAACCAACGGCAAAGGAAGACCTTTCTCTCTCTGTCTCTCTCTCTCACTGTCCACTCTGCCTGTCAAAAATTAAAAAAAAAAAATAGGAATTATATACATTATAGTTTTAAGGACTTTGTGACTATTTTAATAGTTATTTTATATGAGTGAAGATGAAAATGTTTTCATTTGATTATTGCTTCTAGCTCTTGCTTATGTTCTTGCTGGACTATGGTCTTTTTACTTTTACTTGTTGAACTCTTAATTTATTAGAGCCATTAAACCTTTGCCTACAATGTAAATTAAAAATATGTTATCTCGGCGAGCGCCGCGGCTCAATAGGCTAATCCTCCACCTAGCGGTGCCGGCACACCGGGTTCTAGTCCCGGTCAGGGCACCGGATTCTTTCCCGGTTGCCCTTCTTCCAGTCCAGCTCTCTGCTGTGGCCCGGGAAGGCAGTGGAGGATGGCCCAAGTGCTTGGGCCCTGCACCCCATAGGAGACCAGGAGAAGCACCTGGCTCCTGCCTTCGGATCAGCGCGGTGCGCAGGCCGCAGCACTCCAGCCGTGGCGGCCATTGGAGGGTGAACCAACGGCAGAAGGAAGACCTTTCTCTCTCTCTCTCTCTCTCTCTCTCTCACTATCCACTCTGTCAAAAAAAAAAGTTATCTCAAAAAATGATAAATAAAATATTGAACAAAAAGATCAGCTCTAACAGCATAACAATAAATCTCTTGAAAGAGGTTCAAGAACTTAACACTAAAAACTATAAAATTATCCTGAAAGAAATTAAAGAAGTTCCAAGTAAATGAAGACATACCATGCTCACTATTTGGAAGGCTCATATTATAAAGATGTCAATATCCCCCAAGTCAACCTACAGTTTCAACACAAAATCTGTCAGTGTAGAAAACAAATGGATTTTAAAAATTCACATGGAAATGCAAAATAAAATTCAAGAATAGAAAAGCTAATCTTGAAGAATTGTGGGGAACTTGTATTATCTAATCTAAGACTTATTATAAAGCTATTGTAAATGTAACAAAATGGATTGACACATGACAGATAAGGCAATAAATGGAACAGAATAAAGTTCAGAAAAAGATTCACACATATACTTTCTTATTTTTTTAATTTTTTCAGAGCGAGAGAGGTCTCCCTTCCATTGGTTCACTCCCCAAATGGCTGCCAAGGCCAGCACTGCACCGATCCGAAGCCAGGAGCCAGGTGCTTCTCCCTGGTCTCCCATGCAGGTGCAGGGGCCCAAACACTTGGGCCATCCTCCATTGCCCTCCCGGACCACAGCAGAGAGCTGGACTGGAAGAGGAGCAATCAAGACTAGAACCGGCGCCCATATGGGATGCCAGTGCTGCAGGCAGAGGATTAACCAAGTGAGCCACGGTGCCAGCCCTCCACACATATACTTTTCATGACAAAGGTGATGCTGCAGTAAATTGGGGAAAATGATGGTGTTTGCAAAAAAATAAAAACATCTGTAAATGTATATGTCAAATTATTGACTCTTACACATAAAAATCAATTCTATATGGATTGTAGAGCTAAATATTGAAGTAGGAAAATAATTTTTAGAGGAAAACAGAGACCATCCTTATAAGTCTGAAGTGAGCTAAAATTTCTTAAATAAGACATAAAGTAGGGTAATCATAAAAAGTGATATGTTGGATGATATTAAGAACTTTTGTTTACCAAAGTCATCATTAAAAGATAACTTATAGAGTGGGAAAAATATTCATGTTACATATATCTGTAAAAGAATTATGTCCAGAGTATATACAAAGCTCTAAAACTTTTTTTTTTATTTGACAGGTAGAGTTACAGAAAATGAGAGGGAGAGGGAGAAAGAAAGGTCTTCCTTCCATTGCTTCACTCCCCAAATGGCTGTAATGGCTGGAGCTATGCCGATCCGAAGCCAGGAGCCAGGTGCTTCTCCTGGTCTCCCTTGCAGGTGCAGGGGCCTAAGCATTTGGGCCATCCTCCACTGCCTTGCCGGGCCACTGCAGAGAGCTGGACTGGAAGAGGAGCAACCGGGACTAGAACCGGCGCCCACATGGAATGCCAGTGCCGCAGGTGGAGGATTAACCTAGTACACCACCGTGCCGGCCCCAGCTCTAAAACTTAATAACAAAAAGATGGATAATGAAAAAATGTTCAAGAAAAGTGAATAGAGGATACTCAAACAGCCAATAAATTTGTGAACACTGTTAACTGTATGGATGTAAATATAGGTTATTTAACTAGTCCTCAATTGATGCATATTCAGATTTGATCTTTTGTTACTACAAATAACACAATAACAAGGCCTATAAGTTACATACACCTGGATACACTTGCAGAAGGTAGATTGCTGACTCAGCAGTATATGCGTCTGTAACTTTTAGAACTACCCATCTTCTTTGTCCATTTTTTCTTTCCTTCTTTCTTATCTTTTTCTCTTTTTCTTTTCCTTCTCTTTCTCTATCTTTCCCATCTTCCCTCCTTTCCTTCCATCCTCCTCCTCCTTTGAGAGGGAGAGACAGAGAGAGGGGGAGAGAAGGTGTGCCCTCCCATCCATTGGTTTGCTCCCCAAATACTTTTAGTGTCTGAGACTGAGCCAAAACAAAGCTGGGAGCCCAAAACTCAATACAAGTCTCCCATCTCAGTGGCAAGAACCCAAATGCTTGAGTCATCACCACCATCTCATAAGGGCTGCATTAGCAGGAAGCTGGAGTCAGGAGGTTCAACCAGATACTGAACACAGGTACCCTGATGTGGGAAGTGAGCATCTTAACTGCTAGGTTGAATACCATCCTTGCCCAATTTTCTACTGAGTTGTTTATCTCTTTATTGTAAAACAGTAAGATCTCTTTGTATATCATTAACTTTTTTATAGGGTTCTTCAGTGCAAATTTTTCTACATGCTCACTTCAGGTCAGGTATTTGATCAACATCATTGCATTTATCATTGATATCAATGATCTGCCATCCACTTTGTTGCGAATATTTTTCCTATTTTAGTCTTTTAAAATAAAACTTTTGATAAATGTACTAATATCAAGTGTACCACTTCATTACTTTTTATATATCTGTAATTCACACACCACTACCAAGATGAAATTTAAAAACAAAATTTCTCTATAGTCTTGTTCTTCAGCAAAGTCCACTACTTCTGTTCTGCCTCCCAAACCTACCTCCCTCAAGATAATCATTATTCTGACTTCCAACACAATAGATTTGCTTTGCCTGTTTTGAACTTCATGTAGATAGAATAACACTGTAATTTTGTTTGATTTATACTCTTCAATACAAGCTACATCTGTGAGATTCATTCATGGTATTGCCTGTAGCAAAATTTTTCCCCATTGTTTGAAAGAATTCACTATATAAACATGCCACAATTTGTTTCCCTCTTCTTCTGTTGATGGGCAGTTGACTTGTTTCCAGTTTTAGAGTTGGCTCTGATTGACTTAGTTTAAACTGGAAACTATGCTTCCCAGAGATACTTTCTCTGTAAGCCAGAAATCTCGCGAGCTGTGGGAAGTAGCAGTGAAGCTACTTGGCCAAAGACAGGACAGAGGCTGTGAACCAGTAAGTCTCTGCCCTGTGCTGATGGGTCTCTAAGTGCAAGGGAATACATGCAAGAATCAGGCTACTTTTCAAGTTTCCTCAGGTTTTGTATTTCATCAGTACATTTTGAGTGTCTGTGGGATTATGATGATACATTTTTTGGTGTTTGTTAATAGTTCTTGGCTCATCACTCCCATAACCCTTGTTATTTCCTAAATGACTAGAACAGTGTTAGGGCACTTTGGGTCTCAGGAGCAAGTTACAGGAAACAGTCTCTTTGTCTGACTTCTTCCTGCCTTACATTCACCTGTTCCTTTTTTCTCCCCAAGGCAGGCCATAAAACTAGAATTTATCTTTCTCAAGTTGGGTATGGAATCTAACAATATTCCCAAACTTGGCCTGCTCTGTAGTTGGTCATAAATCTCTAATCTACCTTGTCTGATAACAGATCATAGGACCCTTCTCATTCCAGGGAAGTCTTGCCCCATAATCTCTACGAAGAAATGCTGAAGAATTTGAACCAACAGGCCTTGCTGGGTTTCCCTACCCAGTCTACTGGGAATCATACCTATTCAATGAAGTCTCAATAAAAATCCATCCGTTAACCATGCAGGTTCCTGGGGATTGGAAGCACCTTCTCCCATATTTTGCCCCATGCACTCCTTCATCTGTGTTCTTTGTAATGTCCTTTACAATAAACTAGTAAACATGTTTCTCTAACTTCCATGGACATGTGCAAATGAATCAAACCCAATGAGGAGGCTGTGAGAACACTGATTTATAGCCAGATAAATCAGAACCACAGGGGAAAAAACCTGGGACCTCAGTTGGCATCTGAAATTGAGAATGTGTTTGTGTGTGTGGTGGGGGAGAGGAAGTTTTGGGGACTGAGTGCTCTACCTGTGGAATCTGATGCTATCTCTACAGACAGTGATAGAGCTGAATTGAATCACAAGACACTCGGCTGCTGATCATTGCTTATTTGCTTGCTGGCAGGGAGCAATCTACACACATTTTAGAATCACAGAAGTCTTCTCTATTGATTGTTGTGTTCTGAAAAAAAATTTCCCACGTGTTAATATCACCTACTCCATCAAACTGAGTTTTCTTCATGGAAAAGATACGTCAGTCTACAAAATATTGACATTATCAACCTTTTTATATTGTATTTTTAATAAAATGTTACATTCTTTAGTTCTTTTGATCCATCTCAATAAATTGGAAATTACTAAGATAATTGTTACAGGAAGTGCATCTGAACATATAATGCCTGAGTTCTAACATGTCTAACTCTTGCTTGCTTATTGTATTACTAGTTTAACCAAGCCATTCAGAGCAGATCAAACTAAAAAGATATGTGCTTAGAATTATGCCAGGATCATCAGACATTTCTGGCAGAGAACATTATATCTGAGAACTTGTATAATCCTGAAAATGAATGAAGTAAGGAGATATATTCACTATGGAATAAAAAAAAAAAAATCCCGTCATTTGCAACAAAATGGATGCAACTGGAAACCATTATACTTAGTGAAATAAGCCAGTCCCAAAAAGACAAATACCATGTTTTCCATGATCTGTGGTAACTTAGAGAACCTAAAACGTAATGTGTAGGACTCAAATTGATACTTTGAGATTTGATGATTTTTAATAGCCCTTGTCTCAACTGTTGAAGAACAGTGTTTTTTTTCTTCATACTATTTGTTGAACTCTTTACTTAGTGTAGGCTAAATATTAGGAGTATAAAGTTAACTGAAAATATATCTTTGTAAAAAATAAGAATGGGAATAGGAAAAAAGGGTGAGAGCGTGGGCAGGAGGAAGGGTAGGGTGGAAAGTATCACTATGTTCCTGATTCTACATATAGGAAATAAATGAAATGCCTTAAATAAAATTAAATATTAAATAACTGAAAATTTAATATTAAATAAATACCCTAAATAAAATGTTTTTTTAAAAAGGAGATATAGAAGAAAGAAAGATACTATTTCATTCCTGGGCTACTTAAATATGTCCTTGAGGGTTACAGAGAATGATGATAAACTAGGAATGCAAACCAAAAAAATGATATTTAAGAATGTTTCATTTATGGGGGAAAAATACGGAGGGAAGATGAGCTGTTTGCATTACAGGAAGTAAAGTTTGTTTTGTAGTTAGCATCACCAGCTCATATCACCATGTACTCATTTCTGGTAGAGTTAACATTAATAAAAGAACCTCAACATAACATTTTTCAGTAAAAATCATCCTAATTTGTATTACTATATTTAAGTAAGCAAGTTTTACTAACTACTTTCAATGTATGAACTTGCTTTAGTTAATAAATGATAAAGTTCTCAGCTAAGTAATACTGACAAATAAAATTTTAAAAAATGAAGACTGATTAACAAAGTAGGCCCCTCCTCCTCCTCCTCTATTTATTTGAAAGGCAAAGTTACACAGAGAGAGGAGAGGCAGAAAGAGAGTCTTCCATCTGCTAGTTTACTCCCCAGTTGGCTGCAATGGGCCAGAGCTGCGCCGATCCAAAGCCAGGAGCCAGGAGCTTCCTCCAGGTCCTCACACTTGGGTGCGGAGGCTCAAGGACTTGGGCCATCTTCTACTGCTTTCCCAGGCCATAGCAGAGAGCTGGATCAGAAGTGAAACAGCTGCGACTGGAACCAATGCCCATATGGGATGCCGGCCCCACCAGATCCTCCACTTCTGATCCAGCTCTCTGCTTATGTGTCTGGGAAAGCAGTGTAAGATGGCCCAAGTCCTTGGGCCCTTGTACCCATGTGGGAGATCCAGATGAAGCTCCTGGCTCCTTACTTCAGCCTGGCCCAGTCCTGGTTGTTGCAGCCATTTAGAGTGAACCAGCAGATGGAAGATTCCTTTCTCTCTCTCTCTCTCTCTGTAGCTCTGCCTTTCAAATAAATAAAAACTAAATATTTCAAAAATAAATAATTAGTTCACTAGGCTAATCCTCCACCTGCAGCACTGGCACCCCGGGTTCTAGTCCCAGTTGGGGTGCCGGATTCTGTCCCAGTTGCTCCTCTTCCAGTCCAGCTCTCTGCTGTGGCCCGGGAGTGCAGTGCAGGATGGCCCAAGGGCTTGGGCCCTGCACCCGCATGGGAGATCAGGAGGAAGCACCTGGCTCCTGGCTTTGGATTGGCAGGTGTGCCGGCTGCAGCACGCCGGCTGTGGTGGCCATTTGGGGAGTAAACCGATGGAAGGAAGACCTTTCTTTCTGTCTCTCTAACTCTGCCTGTCAAAAATAAATAAATAAATAAATAAATAAATAAATAAATATTTAAAAAGATAGTTAAAATATTTATTTTAAAAAGACCAAAACACATGAATTTTCCAAAAGACATTATAGAAATTCTAATGGTAAAAGATGAAGTTAATTAAAGAATTTTATAACTGCTAAAACTTGAAGTAACTGAGATGATCTCCAATAGATGAGTGGATAGACTCTGGTACGTCCAGACATGTAGGAAACTTAAATTCCTATTAGTAAGTGAAATAAACTACATATATACTGCATGATTCAAACTATACGATATTCTGGAAATGGCAAAGCTATGAAGACAATAAAAAGATTAGTGGTTGTTAGGTATTAGAATGGAGAGAGAGAGGCCGGCGCCGCAGCTCACTAGGCTAATCCTCCGCCTAGCGGCGCCGGCACACCGGGTTCTAGTCCCGGTTGGGGCGCCGGATTCTGTCCCGGTTGCCCCTCTTCCAGGCTAGCTCTCTGCTGATGGCCCAGGTGCTTGGGCCCTGCACCCCATGGGAGACCAGGAAAAGCACCTGGCTCCTGGCTCCTGCCATCGGATCAGCGCGGTGCACCGGCCGCAGCGCACCGGCCGCGGCGGCCATTGGAGGGTGAACCAACGGCAAAGGAAGACCTTTCTCTCTGTCTCTCTCTCTCACTGTCCACTCTGCCTGTCAAAAAAAAAAAAAAAAAAAAAAAAAAAAAAAAAAAAAAGAATAGAGAGAGATGAATAGGAAGAACATATGTGATTTTTAGGATGGTGAAACATTCTATATTACTATAGTGATGGATACATGTTATTATTGGATGCAGTTTTCAGAAACCCATAAAATGTACAACATCAAGAGTTAATCCTGCCGGCGCCGTGGCTCAATAGGCTAATCCTCCACCTTGCGGCGCCGGCACACCGGGTTCTAGTCCCGGTTGGGGCGCCGGATTCTGTCCCGGTTGCCCCTCTTCCAGGCCAGCTCTCTGCTATGGCCAGGGAGTGCAGTGGAGGATGGC
Source organism: Oryctolagus cuniculus (assembly GCF_964237555.1). Lineage (NCBI taxonomy): Eukaryota > Metazoa > Chordata > Mammalia > Lagomorpha > Leporidae > Oryctolagus > Oryctolagus cuniculus. The sequence continues at coordinate 78,157,116 of NC_091435.1, read as the reverse complement.
CCAGGTGCTTGGGCCCTGCACCCCATGGGAGACCAGGAAAAGCACCTGGCTCCTGGCTCCTGCCAGGATCAGCGTGGTGCGCCGGCTGCAGCGGCGGCCATTGGAGGGTGAACCAACGGCAAAGGAAGACCTTTCTCTCTGTCTCTCTCTCTCACTGTCCACTCTGCCTGTAAAAAAAAAAAAAAAAAAAAAAAAAAAAAAAAAAAAAAAAAAAAAGAGTTAATCCTAATGTAAACTATGGACTTTAAGTGCTAGCGATGTATCAAGGTAAGTTCATCAATTGCATAATATATGACTCCTTTGTGGAATATGGATAGCGGTGAGAGAGAACACTGGAACTCTAAACTTTCTGCTCAATTTTGCTATAAACCTCTGCTCTAAAAATATATTTTAAATTAAAAGGAAACTGCTAGTCAGTGGCTTTCAACTATAATTTAGTATTTATCATTCTTCCCCCAAATTCAAAGATATTATAAAATTAAATATCTCCTTAATGCTTTACTGTTTCTTTTTCTGACAAAAACAAATTGGTGAAAATATTCTAAGAGATAACATTTGTTCCATTAAAATAATTACTTAATTTCACATTTACCCTCATTTATAGATTTGTCAAGACCATTAAAATAATTACTTAATTTCACATTTACCCTCATTTATAGATTTGTCAAGAATTAAAGTATTTTTAATCATAGTTTAAGGACTATCAGAGAAAAAAAGCTTAGAGATATAATTTAAAACCATGGATATTTATCATAAGTCAGTAGCTTTTTTTTTTTAATTTTTATTTTTTTGACAGGCAGAGTGGACAGTGAGAGAGAGAGACAGAGAGAAAGGTCTTCCTTTGCCGTTGGTTCACCCTCCAATGGCCGCTGCGGCCGGCGCACCGCGCTGATCCGATGGCAGGAGCTAGGTACCTCTCCTGGTCTCTCATGGGGTGCAGGGCCCAAGCACTTGGGCCATCCTCCACTGCACTCCCTGGCCACAGCAGAGAGCTGGCCTGGAAGAGGGGCAACCAGGACAGAATCCGGTGCTCCGACCGGGACTAGAACCCAGTGTGCTGGCGCCGCAAGGTGGAGGATTAGCCTAGTGAGCCGCGGCGCCGGCCAGTCAATAGCTTTTGACACTGCACTGCACAACTGGAGACAATAGTGTGGTAAAACAGCACTAAACTTAAGAGTCTATGACATGTGTACCACTTGTTAACTAACAATACATGGGACAGGTTAGGCCTTAAGCAAGCAAATAAAGATAACACATGGAAATGCTGGTACTCAATAAAAGGTTAAAAATACAACATCAAGTGAAAATTTGGAATCAAATTTAATTTCTTTTGTCATCAAAAACAAAGACACTTTCTTTAGCCCTAGCAATTTTTATTCTTAATATAAAAAAATCAGATACCATATAAACTTTATATATACAGCTAAAAATTTCTTCAGTCATCACTGTCACTTCCTGATTCACTCAGCTGCAAATCATTTCCTAAAATAAAAAAGAAATGAACCTGTAATTATATATTTAACATATGTATTTCTGCATATTGATATGCCACAAATACATATAAACTATAATACTAAAGTGATTCTGTTTAGATATCATTTTATAATAATCAGATTGATCATCCCATAATTAATCACAATTAGTAGTTCCACTAATACTGCCTAGAAAGAACAAAAATATACATATACCATCAAACTTCAGCATAGTTTCAGCCTCTTAGTCTTTCATATACCAACATCACCCTTCTTTTCATAATTTATTTATTACATCATAAGAAAGAAGAAACTAATTTAGATCAGCTTCACATTTTGAAAAGTGAAAAAAAGTTATACAATCTGTCAGTTAAAGTGCATTAAAATCATTAAGGAATACATGCTAATAATGCATTGATTGTTTTTGTAATTCAACTGTGTGCTTATGGTCATGAAGCTTACATTTCAGTATAGAAAGGCAGTCAACAAATAAATATACAACATAATGCCATGTAGGGATAAAAGCTATGAAAAAATTTAACATGAGTAGGAGATAGTGGTGGGAGGTGTTATTTTAGATAGGGTAGTTGGAGTGGCATTGGAACAGAGAAACAAGTAGAAAAAAGTATTAAATAAAAAAAAAGGCTAGGGGAACAGCAAGTGCAAATGCCCCCAGGTAGGAGCATGCTTGCTTGCTATATTCTGACTTGCAAGAAAGGCATTGTGGCAAGTGTGGAATGAATGAGGAAGAGAATGGTAGGAAACAAATAGAAAGATATATAGAAAGTCAGGGTAAAAGCTCTGAATTTTGTTTGAAACATAATGGGAATTCATGGGAAAATTTTAAGTAGGCATATGATGTGAACCCAATTGTGCATCAGTGAATAATATAATGGTGTGCCAGGAACGTGGAAGCAAGGAGAGGAGTTGAGTCAACTGCAGTCCCTCACGTAGAAATAAAGTTGGTTTTGACTCAGGTGGTCCAGTGGAAGTAGCAGTAAATGGTCTGGTATTCTTTGAAGAGAGAGTTTATGGGATATTTGAAGCACTGGATTTAGAAGCAAAAGCAGGAAGTAAAAAATGACTCCAAGGTTTCTGGTGTGAACAATGGGATTAGTGGTGGTTATCTTTGACTGAGATGTGAGACACTGAAGGAAAATCACAAGTGAAAAATCACAAGTTCAATTCAATGTAGTACATTTGAGAAAACTAGTAAATATTCATGTGTATAACCTATAGGCAACTGGATACCTTAGTCTGGAGCCCAAGGCAGAGATTGGAGCTGGAAATAAAGATTTGGGAGTCACTGACTATAGGGGTTTATTTGAAGCTATGGGATTGAATGAAATCACTTAGATAGTTAAATTGACATATTTAAAATTTTCTTATATTTCTGCTTTGTTTCTTTTTGAGAAGTTTTATTGATATATAATTCATATACAATAAATAAACCCTTTTAAATTATACAATTCAGTGACTTTTTAAAACATATTCAGAGCTGTGAAACCACTACCATTGTGTAAGTTTTGAACATTTTCATCACTCCAAAAAGATATCTCACATAAGTCAGCAATCCTTATTTCCTATTTTCCCTGCCCTTAGTAACCACTAAACTACTTTCCATTATGGATATGCCTATTGTGGGCATTTCATATAAATGGAATTATACAATATGTGGTCTTTTGTAACAAACTTCTTTCATGTGACAGTGCTTTCTAGGTTCATTCATGTTGTAGCATTTATCAGTACTTCATTTCATTTTATTTAAGAAGATTTAACAGTATGGATATATCCTATTTTATTTATCCATTTATCATCTGATGAACATTTAAGTAACTATGAACAATGTTGCTATGAAAATTTATACACAAATCTTACATACTTGCAGGTTTTTATGTGGACATGTTTCAATTCTTTTGACCATATCACTAAAGAATGGAATTACTGAGTGACGTGATAACTCTGCTTAACTCATTGAGAAACTGCCAAAATGTTCTTTAAAGTGGCTGCAACATTTTGCAGTCCCACCAGTAACGCATTAGGGTTCCAATTTTCCCACATCCTTACCACCAACATTTGTTATTTTCTTTCTTATCCTAGTCATTCCAGTGAGTGTGAAGTGAAATCTCACTGTGATTGTTATTTACATTTCCCTAGTGGCTAATGATATGGAGCACCTGTGTATCTTCTTTGGTTAAATGTCTATTCAAACCCTTTGTCAACTAAAAAATATATTGAATTATAAGAGTTTTTATATGCTTTGGGTAGAACCCTCTTATATGTATGATTTTGAAATACTTTCTCCCATTATGTAGGTTTCTTTTCACTTTCTTGATAGGTTCCTTGGAAGCACAAAAGTCCAAATTATCTTTTCTATTGCTTGTGCTTTAATGTTATATCTAAGAAGTTACTGTTTAATCAAGATTAAGAAGATTTACACTTAGATCTTTTAAGAGTTTTATAACTTTAGTCCTGGAGCCGGCACGGTGGCTCACTTGGTTAATCCTCTGCCTTGTGGCGCCGGCATCCCATATGGGCGCCAGGTTCTAGTCCTGGTTGCTCCTCTTCCAGTCCAGCTCTTTGCTGTGGCCCGGGAAGGCAGTGGAGGATGGCCCAGGTGCTTGGGCCCCTGTACCTTACATGGGAAACCAGGAGGAAGCACCTGGCTCCTGGCTTCGGATCGGCGCAGCACCAGCCGTAGCGGCCATTTGGGGGTGAACCAACGGAAGGAAGACCTTTCTTTCTCTTTCTCTCTCTCTCTCTCTCTCTCTCCCTCCCTCCCTCCTCCCTATCTAACTCTATCTGTCAAAAAAAAAAAAAAAAAAAGAACCTATGGGTATTCTGTCTGGTCTCATTACCCCAAAGAAATGATAATATATGATAGATATACTTATTATCTTCATTTAATGCTTAGTAAAAGAAATGAGCATTCCTTAAGTCCTAAGCCCTCTGTTGATGTTTATTTAAAGTTGAACAGGGGGCCGGTGCTGTGGTGTAGCAAGTGATGCCTCCGTCTGCTGGGCTGGCATCCCATATGGGCGCCAGTTCAAGTCGCAGCTGCTCCATTTCCAATCCAGCTCTCCGTCATGGCCTGGGAAAGCAGTAGAAGATGGCCCAAGTAGAAGATGGCCCAGTTCAATCTTGGGCCATCTTGGTCCCCAAGTACACCTTGGGCCCCTGTACTCACATGGGAGACCCATAAGAAGCTCCTGGCTCCTGGCTGGATCGGCACAGCTCCAGCTGTTGCAGCCAATTGGGGAGTGAACAGAGGATGGAAGACCTCTCTCTCTCTCTCTCTGTGAAACTCTGACTTTCAAATAAATAAATAAATCTTTTTTTTTTTTTTTTTTTGACAGGCAGAGTGGACAGTGAGAGAGAGAGACAGAGAAAGGTCTTCCTTTGCCGTTGGTTCACCCTCCAATGGCGGCCGCGGCCAGCGCGCTGCGGCCGGCGCACCGCGCCGATCCGGTGGCAGGAGCTAGGAGCCAGGTGCTTTTCCTGGTCTCCCATGGGGTGCAGGGCCCAAGCACCTGGGCCATCCTCCACTGCACTCCCGGGCCACAGCAGAGGGCTGGCCTGGAAGAGGAGCAACCGGGACAGAATCCGGCACCCCGACCGGGACTAGAACCCGGTGTGCCGGCGCTGCTAGGCGGAGGATTAGCCTAGTGAGCCGCGGCGCCGGCCAAATAAATAAATAAATCTTTAAAAATAAAATAAATAAATAAAATTTTTAAAAACCTGACAGGTAGTAAACAGCTCAGATCAGTGGCAAAAATCTGGTAGGAAAATAAAGCTGTGATGTTTATTCTGACCTAATTCACTGAAATGGCAGTGGTTAATAGCATCAAATACATAAAATAGGAGTCATCCTCTTTACTCAAATTTTAGATCATAATCCACATGGCCTATTAGTCATGTTTTTTTTTTTTTTTTTGACAGGCAGAGTAGACAGTGAGAGAGAGAGACAGAGAGAGAAAGGTCTTCCTTTGCCGTTGGTTCACCCTCCAATGGCCGCCGCTGCAGCCGGCGCACCGCGCTGAGGTGCGCCGATCCAATGGCAGGAGCCAGGAGCCAGGTGCTTTTCCTGGTCTCCCATGGGGTGCAGGGCCCAAGCACCTGGGCCATCCTCCACTGCACTCCCTGGCCACAGCAGAGAGCTGGCCTGGAAGAGGGGCAACCGGGACAGAATCCGGCGCCCCAACCGGGACTAGAATCCGGTGTGCCGGCGCTGCAAGGTGGAGGATTAGCCTATTGAGCCACGGCGCCGGCTCAACTATTAGTCATGTTTATGTATACTTACGTAAAGTATTCATCAGAAAGCCGCTGTTGTCATGAAATTTATTATGCTCAGCATCAGTATCGGGACTTCTGTACTGTGGCATGGTAGACATGGTGGGATGTTCTGAGACATAACCCCCTGGGTCAGAAGAAGACGATCTGCACTCTTCATCTTCTGAGTCACTAGAACTATCCTCACTGCTGGAAGATGATGAACTTTTGGAATCTGAGGAACTCTCACAACTACTCATCTGTTCCACTACACTAGCTTCTGCCTTCAGTTCTGAAAAGAAAATAGAAATAGATAGGATGAATAAACATAGTAAATTTGAATATAATAGTTTCTAAGAAACTGCTGATCAGAAATAAACAAAGATCAAGCATATAGTATTTCATACAGCATTTAAAGCATTTTATTTAAAAAGAAAACCTGTCTACCATCAACCCATACTTCATTGATAAAACAATGAAAACCAAAAGATGAGCGATCTCTAAATCTAAATTCCACATTTGTTTATACCATTGTAAGTTATACATGTAACTCAAATAATATAATATTAAAAATTAAAATCTACTTCAGCAGAAACTATCAATTCTTATCTTGTTCTATCACACACACACACACACACATATGATGCAATATGATACATACAGGTGAATTTTACACTTTTCCTAGTTGTCATGGAAACATTTTGATGGAACATTTTTATTTAGGTTACTCCCCTGTCTTCTTAATGAGGATTTAAAACATTCTAAATATTTTTTAAAAGTCAGTTACCATTGTAACTTTGATTGTAATTGTTAAAAAGAGTAACAATGTTTATGTATTCTTTGGTTTAGTCTTTTCAAATTCTTTTTAAAACTCAGAAAATTTACATTGGAAAGATACTCAGCTACCATTTTTATTAACTTCATGATTTTACAAATGAAAAAATGATGGTATAAAATAGACCAAAGTTAGCTGTTTAGGAGAACAGCCAAGACTATTGATATTTGGCTTATTATTTTTCTAGTATATGACATAAATATGTCAATTAGTTGAATAAGATTTTTTAATCAGGAGCCTGTGTTGTGGCATAGTGGGTTAACCTCCTGCCCACGACGCCAGCATCCCACATTAGAGCACTGGCTCAATTCTTGGCTGCTCTGCTTCTGATCAAGTTCCCTGCTGATGTGCCTAGGAAACCAGTGTACATGTGGGAAAGCTGGGAGGAGCTCCAGGCCCCTGCCTTTGGCCTGGCCCAACCCCAGATTTGGAAAGTGAACCAGCAGATAGAAGATCTCTGTTTCTCACTCTCTTTCACTCAGCATGTAAAATAAATAAATCTTAAAAATGAAATAAAAGACAATGTAATTGAATAATATATTTGGTTAACTCATTGTCATATTTTAAAAGACATTTATTTGAAAGGCAGAGTGACAGAGAAGGGGAAGAGAGAGCGAAAACAAAATCTTTCATCTGCTGATCCACTCCCCAAATGGTTGCAACAGTTGGGGCTGGGCCTGGCTGATCCAAGATCGTGAAACTCCATCCAGGTCTCACACTCAAGTACTTGAGCCATCATTTGCTGCCTTCTTAGGTGTGTTACCAGAGAGCTGCACCAGAAGCAGAGCAGCTGGGACTGGAACCAGTGCTCTGACATAGGATGCCAGCATCACAAGTAGCAACTTAACCTATTGCGGCATAATGCCAGCCCTGACATATTGCCATCTGACAGCAATTTAGTACACTGCAATATTAAGTTAGCTGATAATTTCTAGGGGCTCGCACTGTGGCATAGCAGGTAAAGCTGCCGTCTATGGTGCCAGCATCCCTTATGGGAGCTGGTTCGAGTCCCAGCTGCTCCACTTCTGATCAAGCTCTCTGCTATGGCTTGGGAAAGCAGTAGAAGATGGCCCAAGTCCTTGGGCCCCTGCACCCATGTGGGAGACCCAGAAGAAGCTCCTGGCTTCAGATTGGCACAGCTCCGCTGTTGTGGCCATTTGGGGAGTGAATCAGCAGATGAAAGACCTCTCTCTCTGCCTCTCCTTCTGTGTGTAACTCTGACTTTCAAATAAATCTTAAAAAAAAAAAGATAATTTCTAGGCTTATTCCCTCATTCTCCCTAAGGTAGACATATTGGGTCTCTTACTGGATCACATCAAATTAATTTCCAGTGTACTAGCTGTTTCCTTTGCTTGATATATTCTTAAGCCAGATCTTGTTTTGTTTTATATGTAACATACATATAGTAAAATGCACAGCTAAATGACTTTCAGCATATGTAACTTGTGTATCCACCAGAGATCAAAACATAACACGTCTATCCCCAGGAATGTTCTCCTGTGTTTTTCTCCAGTCAATGATATCACCACTTTGTCTTCTTTTTATCAAAGATTTTGTCAGTTCTTGAACTTCAAATTAATGGATTCATACAGCATCTACTTTCTCGTGTCTACCTTCTTTCATTACATAACTTTTTGATATTCATTCATTATGGAGTTCATCTGTAGCTCATTTGTCTCTACTTTCATGATATTCCATTGTATAAATATACCACCAGTTGATTGCTCATTTTTTATTTATAGATATTTGGGTTATTTTCTGTCTTTAGCTATTAGGAATGAAACTATTATAGAAATTCTTTTGCAAGGGGTGTGTGTGTGTGTGTGTGTGTGACTACACTCTGCTTTACTTGCTTTGGGTTTACTCTGCTTTTGTTTTTTCTATTTTTCTGAGCTAGGAACTTACATTATTTTATTTTATTTTATTTTTTTTGACAGGCAGCGTGGACAGTGAGAGAGGGAGACAGAGAGAAAGGTCTTCCTTCCGTTGGTTCACCCCGCAATGGCACCGCGCTGATCCGAAGCCAGGAGCCAGGTGCTTCTCCTGGTCTCCCATGAGGGTGCAGGGCCCAAGGACTTGGGCCATCCTCCACTGCACTACCGGGCCACAGCAGAGAGCTGGCCTGGAAGAGGAGCAACTGGGACAGAATCCAGTGCCCCAACCGGGACTAGAACCCGGTGTGCCAGCGCCACAGGTGTAGGATTAGCCTATTTGAGCCACGGCGCCAGCCATACACTATTTTTTAATTTTTATTTTTGTTAAGCTTTATTTATTTATTTTTTTGAAAGGCAGAGTTACAGGGAGAGAGAGGGAGGGAGGGAAGGAGAGAGGTCCTCCATCCGCTGGTTCACTCCCCAATTAGCTGTAACAGCTGGAGCTGTGCTGATCTGAAGCCATGAGCCAGGAGTTTCCTCTGGGTCTCCCATGTGGGTGCAGGGGCCCAAGGACTTGGGCCATCCTCCACTGCTTTCCCAGGCTACAACAGAGAGTTGGATCGGAAGTGGAGTAGCTGGAACTTGAACTGACGTCCATATGGGATGCCGGCACTGCAGGCTGTGGCTTCACCCATTATACCACAGCACTGGCCCCATAACTTACATTATTGATGTGATACTTTCCTTTGTTTGTAAGGTAAGCATTTAGTGCCATAAATTAATCCCCCCTCCTAGAAATACTTTAGTTGCATCCCACATTTTTGGCATGCTGTATTTATTTTTATATATCTAAAACATGTATTTTAAACATCTTTTGATTATTCTTTAATTAATGGATTATTTAGAAGTATATTGTTTAATGTACAAGTGTTTAGATATTTTCTTCCTCTTGTCTGTCACTTATTTTCAGTTTGATTTCAGTATGATCAGAAAACATATTCTCTGTATGATTCTGGCTTTTATAAATTTATTGAGGTTTGGGCCGGCGCCGCGGCTCACTAGGCTAATCCTCTGCCTAGCGGCGCCGGCACACCGGGTTCTAGTCCCGGTCGGGGCGCCGGATTCTGTCCCGGTTGCCCCTCTTCCAGGCCAGCCCTCTGCTGTGGCCCGGGAGTGCAGTGGAGGATGGCCCAGGTGCTTGGGCCCTGCACCCCATGGGAGACCAGGAAAAGCACCTGGCTCCTGGCTCCTGCCATCGGATCAGCGCGGTGCGCCGGCCGCAGCGCGCCGGCCGCGCCGGCCATTGGAGGGTGAACCAACGGCAAAAGGAAGACCTTTCTCTCTCTGTCTCTCTCTCTCACTGTCCACTCTGCCTGTCAAAAAATTTAAAAAAAAAAAAAAAAAAAATTTATTGAGGTTTGACTTATGGTCTAGGATATGGTCAATCTTGGTGAATACGTGATAGACACCTGAAAAAAGGAAAAGGTATATTTTGCCATTGAGTGTAGAGTTCTAGATAGATAGATATTAGACACACGCCAATCAAATCTTGCTGGTTGACTGCTTTGCTTAGATTTCCTATATCCTTGTTGATTTTTGTCTAGTAGTTTTATCAGTTGCTGAGAGCAGAGTGAGAGTACCTAAGCATAAGTGTGAATTTTATATTTTTCTTTTTATTTTGCTTCAGGCATCACAGTTCTATTGTTGGATATATATGTACATATATACACATTTGTCTTACTTGTAGATTAATTCTTTGATTATTAATGTACCTCTGTGGTAATTTGTTTTTCTTTTAGGTATACAGTTATGAGTGTATTTTAGATACATTGCCAGTTTCTGCCTTTTAATTGACTTATTTAGATAATTTATGAGTAAGATAATTACTGATAGTTGGGACTTCAGTGTGTAATTTTATTACTGTTTTTCTGTTTATTTCTCCTGTATTTCACTTCTATTTATCTTTTCCTCCCTTCCTGTGGGTTACATGATTCATTTTAAAAATCCATGTTAATTTATGTATGGTATTTTAGAAGGTGTCATTTTGTATATTTTTCTTAATAGTTGCTTCGGGTTTTTTCCATAGGCATAAATGCCTTGCTAATTCTCTACCATTCTGAATAAGGGGTGGAAACTTCATTTCCATTTAGGACCTACATTTCCCCCCTACTTTTAAATATCATTGTCTTATGAATCAGAAGATATTATAATTTTTGTTTCAATTGTCTCATAATTTAGAAAAGTAATGAGGAAAACTATAATCTATTACATTTATTGGTATTTTTAGCTTTTCTGTAGTTCTTTCTCCCTTTCTGTTACTCCCAGATTCCTTCTTTTATCATGTATTTTTCTGTTAGAATAACTCTATGGCCAATATTTAAGGGTAGTCTTGTGGCAACAAATTCTTTTAGTCTTCCTTTCTAAAGAAAGCTATTTTCAACTTCATTACTAAAGAATTATCTTGGCAGACATAGAATCTGTGCTTAACATTTCTTTTTTTTAAGCATCTGAAAAATACTGCGCTACATCCTTCTGGTCTCCTGGGTTTCATACGAGAAATCTGACATTATCTAATAGGTAATGTGACATCTCTCTCTTGCTTTAAACATTTTTTTCTTTGCCTTTAGTTTTCAGAAATTTAATTATAATGTATCTAGGCATGGATTTATTTGGGTTTATCTTACTTAGGGTTCATTTGTTTAGCTTCTTGAATCTATAGGTTTATACCTTTCATCAAACTCAGAAATTTTCAGGTATTATTTGTTTAAATACTCATATAGTCCCACTCTTTTTCTTCTCTGAGACTCTAATGACCCAAATGTTGGATCTTTGGTCATTCTTCCATAGACCCCAGGTTTTCAGATTGGTTGAATTCTACAAATCGGCAAGTTCACCGATTCTGTCCACTTTCTAGCACTCAGCTCATTCAGTGAGGTTTCTTTTTGTCTGTTTTTGTTATTGTATTTATCAGTTGTGTAATCTGCATTTACTTCTTGTTTCTACTTCTTTGATGTGATTTTCTATTTCTTCATTTGTTTCAAGAGTAACTGTAACTGAATCATATTTGTGATTGCTGTTTTAAGATTTTTGAGTAATCCTGACTAATATCTGATTCATCTTGGTGTTGGCATCAGTTGATCAATTTTTTCTCACTCAAGTAGTCATTTTCCTAATTTATGGTACAACAGGTAATTTTCTATTAAATTGACCTTTTGGTTTTATACTAGGGAAAATCTCTTTAAATCTTTTATCTAGTAGGCAATCAACATGTTGAAATTTAGTGTACAGATCCTGGCCCACTTTGTGGGCTATGGTTCATATGACAATCTGATTTTGCAGTACTGTCTTGGTCTTCCTATTAAATCTTCATCAGCAGCAGTCTACACTGCTTCCTGCTGGTGCTACAGGCAAGAAAGTAGGGATTTTACCAGGCAGAGAACTCCAGAGCCAATTCATGGAAAAAGGGAATTTTTGGCCTCACAGAATCAAGAGTGATTCCTAGGACTCACAATAGGCACAATGTGTTAAGCTGCCATCTGCAATGCTGGTATCCTATATGCATGCCAGCTCAAGTCTTAGCTGCTCTACTTCCAATCCAGCTCCCTGCTAATGTGCCTGGGAAGCAGCAGAAGATGGCCTAAGTCCTTGTGCCCCTGCACCCTTATGAGAGACCCAGATGGAATTCTAGGCTCCTGGCTTCAGCCTGGCCCAGGCTGGTCATTGTGGCCATTTGGAGAGGGAAGCAGGGGACGGATGATCTCTCTTTCTATCTCTCCCTCTACCTCTCTCTGTTTAACTCTGTCTTTCAAATAAAGAATTGTTTTAAAAGTGCTTGTTGTGCCAGGCAATGTTGTTGTTTTGTTGGTGGAACAGGAAAATGGAATGTGCTTCCTAGTAATATGCTTACCATGGTAGGCTTCCCTTTGTTATTGCCATCTAATGTCAAGATGTTCTCCAATGGGAAAGAAGAATCTTAGGATGGTAGGGCAGGGATGGGGGTAAAGAGTAGAGGAAAATAAACATGTGTCCCAGGCTGAGTTTATAGCATAGTGAGAGGCACTTGTAGGTGCCTTGTGGCCACGCAGCATCTCTGATGGGGGAAAGGGGTCTTAAGCCAGGCACAGGACAGTACTTCCAGGACTGCGACCACTCATAATGGTATTATCCCCTTAGCTGATACCTACAGGTATTTGGTGTCTCTGAGTAAAGGAGGGGAATCTAAGGTTCTATATTTTTTCTTAATTGAAAATGTAAAATAACTAGTACAACTGCTAAACACAAATTTGACAAGATGATTTCAACCATGAGAGCTGTGGCCAATGGTACAGTAGGATTAAGAAGACATTTTATGGAACATAGTTTAAGGTGAGGCAGGTGTTGTGGCATAGTGGGTAAAGTTGCCACCTGCGATGCCAGCATCCCATATAGGTGCTGGCTCGAGTTACAGCTGTTCCACTTCTGATCCAGCTATCTGCTAATGTACCTGGGAAAGCAGCAGAAGGTGGCTTAAGTCCTTGGGCCCCTGCACCCATGTGGGATACCTAGAAGAAGCTCCTAGCTCCTAACTTCTGGTCCAGTCCTGGCTGTTTCAGCCACTTGTGGAGTGAATCAGAGGATGGAAGATATTTTTCTCTGTCTCTCTCTCTCTTTGTAACTCTTTCAAATAAATAAAACAAATTTTAGAAAATATGGTCTAGTGGCCAGCACTGTGGCGTAGTGGGTAAAGCTGCCGCCTGCAATGACGGCATCCCATATGGGTTCTGGTTTGAGTCCCAGCTGCTCCGCTTTCAATCCAGCTCTCTGCTATGGCCTGCAAAAGCAGTAGAAGATGGCCCAAGTCCTTAGGCCCCTGCACTCACAAGGGAAGACCTGGAAGAAAGCTCCTTCTGGTTTTGATCAGCGTAGCTCCAGCTGTTGCAGCCAATTGGGGAGTGAACCAGCGGATGGAAGACAGCTCTCTTTCTTTGACTCTCCTCTCTGTGTGTAACTCTGACTTTCAAATAAATAATCTTTAAAAAAAATACAGTCTAAGGAATATGCTAAATAAATATGGCAATGCTACATTTACTTTGTTACAATAAGAAAACTCTATGCTTGGATCTTGTTAACTTTTACAAACTCTCTTTTCCCTTAGTTATGAATGAATACAATACTTTTATTTAAAGTTTCTGCTACAAAACTGCAACAGGAAGGAAATTCTGCTTTGACAGTAAAACTACTGTTGAAGACACTACATAGTGTAACACTATACAGAACAGTTTCTGCAGGATGAATTCCATTTAAAAGCAGGAAGAGTCTGATTCTTTGGAATTTATCTGTCAGGTAACCCATAATATGGTACTTATGTCTTTGGTTTTGTCTTGGGAGCTAGGAAACTCAGAGCTAAATTCAATATTTTAAGAATTAGCAAATTTGTTTCATTTTCCCTTTCAATTTCTTTTCTGTTTATTTTATTGAATGTATGTATATATATGACACCATGAATCAAACCCATTTTCGAAGCAGACATGATATAAAAATAGAATAAAATTTAAGATCTCTTGTACCAACAAGAGTTCTGGGCTTATGTCCTCTTCATGTTTGTATAGGGACTACAAATCCATTAGGGAATGCAAACTGCACTGTGCCCAAAAGGGGATAAGTAGATTTGGAAAGCTATGTGCATATTACGAAGGCAAAGTATAGAAGCAAATAAGCTTTGGTGACTAGGGTCTCCCTGCTGCCACAGTTATTACAACATTAGTACCCAAACTGCAGCTAGGCAAAAAAAACGGAGATTTAGGCTTTCTTACTTTTAAAAGGGCTGTATCTCCCTATAAATGGCTTCCTGCTGAAAGTATGCAAATATTCAAAAGAATCTGTCTGCTGCTTCTGGTTACAATATATCCTCATTTCCCTATTAGTTTGGTGGCATCTTAGACTTCAATAGTCTAAGAACATGAAGTAAAGAACTGACTACAAATTATCACAAAATGCGAAAAAATGAAAAGAAAATGCAAAAAAGATGAAAACTCCACTTACACACATCTAATTGGTGGCATTTTTGGTCCAAATAATAAAAAATACAAATTATCTTACTGGGTATAATTTTACTTATATAATACCCTAAGCCATAAGTTATTGCCTTGTCCAAGAAAAATGCATAATTATGGAAATTATGTTCTCATTAGAATTTTAAGTTAATCCCATTGTTAATTAAAATGAAAAATTTCACTTAACATTTCCTAATTATCTCTCGAAAGGGACAGTATACACTCTTAGATTCTACCTTTTTCAATATCATCCATTGAAGATTCTGGGGATACCTCGTCTTCAGGTGGAGAAAGTTTTGTAAGATTGGGAGTCTTAGATGAATTCCGGATTTGTTGCTGATGATGGTCCACACGATACTGAATTTTACTGCTTCCTTCGACTCTGTAATCAATATCAAAGACCAAATCAAACATGATAGCAAGGTAATACCAATTTCAATTTACAAAGTTACTAAAATTGATCATTTACTTTTGTCCTAGAGATCTTTAAAATGATACTCAAAAATTAAAACATTATTTTTTAAAGATTTGTTTTTTTATTTGAAAGGCAGTGTGACACAAAGGGAGAGGGAGAGAAACAAAGAGAGGGATCTTGCATCCACTGGTTTACTCCCCAAATGATTGCAACAGCCAGGGCTTAGCCAGGCTGAAGCCAGGAGCCAGGAGCCAGGAACCAGGAGCCAGGAGTCAGGAGCTTCTTCTGGGTCTCCCATGTGGGTGCAGGCACCTAAGCACTTGGGCCATCTTCCACTGCTTTCCCAGGCCATTACCAGAGAGCTGGATCAAAAGTGAAGCAGCTGGGACTCAAACCATATGGGAGGCCAGCATCACAGGCAGCAGCTTTACCTGTATACCACAGTGCTTGGCCCTATTTCATTATTTAATAGTATTTGTTATCTGCTATACAATGGTACTTCAAAAAATCTGTGAGGAAATGTAGCTAAAAGGATAAATTTTGGGCAAAACAATTTTGAAATCTGTGCATAGTTTTTTCATTCTATGCATGTTCCACATTTTATGAAAAAAATTCTTTGCACCAAATTTTTTTGTAGTAAAGTAAACACATTTTTATTACATTTTTGCATACACTTTCTGAAGTGCCCTTACTGTTGAGGTATACAAATCTGAACAAAAATTAAACCACTGCTCAAACTGAACAGATAACAAAATCACAAATGACTACAACAAGAGAGAAAACCTAAGTATATGATGGGTACAATTTGTTCCCTATGTTTTAGAACTATCATTTCTGTTAGAACTAAATCACTTCCACATTTTTTTCATTTTAAATTTTAAGGCAGGCATGTTAATAAAAGAGATTCATTTACTTTTCTTTAAGAAAATATTATCTAACAAAATTAAGCTTAACTTCTGTCTCTGTCATTTCCAGTGCATAAATTCTGTCAGTTTTTCCTTCAAAAAGTATTTAGAACCTCATTTTTCTCTTTTGTCCACTATCAAAAATTCTGGTTTATATATTTTTCTGTTTCCCACATTGTTTCATTTTACTCAGATTCTTTTGTGGGTTAACGTTTGAAGCACAACTGTAAACAAGCCAATCCCTGGTTAAAATGATTTTAATATGTAACTACTACCAGCAAGATAATGTCCTAATTTCTAGTTAATATTGACGGCATTAACCTCAACCTACCCTTACAATGTTAACTCTAATCCACTATCAACATAACCTCCAACTTTCCCATACTTACAGAGTTACAGAAACAAACCTCTGCTCTATTCAAACAAATCTTGTTCACTGGCCCTGAATCAATCAGATGTGTGCATGTCTTCAAATCTTGCTTACATCCTTAAAAAATTTCTGATCAATTAAATTTGTATTTCTCAATTTTTCCTACCAGTAATAATCAAGAGGGCTGTGGGGGGTGGTGGATGGAGAATATTAAAAAATAGAGCTTGCCAGGCTCCTTTTTGGATCTGAGGTCATATTTGGGAATTCTTATTTTTTTAGAAGCACCCAAGGTAATTCTTATGAGTTTAACTTCCTTTCAAGGTACATCATCTTTATTGATTGTGTTCTGCTCAGCCATGACCTCTCCTTTCCATTCATTCCTGCAGCAATTTTCATCTACACTATTTGTACGTACTTGTTTTTAGAACAGTGACCTTTTGTTAATGGTAAGTAATAATGACCTATTTGAGCTGGCTTTATTCTCCTACTGGAAAATCCAGTTATAATGCAGAAGCTTTGAGGTTCATATTTGTAAAACAAATTTTCTTTTTTTTCTAGTGCCTTATATATTTTAGGTGATCAATAAATTTTTACTGATGAAGATGAAATTATTTTTGGAGAGTGTATAATGGCTCCTTTCAGTCCGGTTCTATGAAAACATCTACAGTAAAATAAAAGCTATATCCACACATGTAGAAAGCATTCAGAAGCAAAACAAACTTTTACATATCACAGAGTAAGGTGGTAAAATCTTTTGGATCAAGATCTCCATTAAATTTAAACTTAGAAAAGATTAAAACATTTTTGTGACACAGAAATAATCTGGATAAAGTAATCTGACTCACACAATAATTTCTTATCCTGACATTTCCTTAGAAACTTATGTGTTAATTAAAAAAATTCATTTCATTAAACCACATACCTTGTTTTTTTTACAGTGATGTTGCTGCTCAGTTTTTCTAGTCGACATTCTCCAGTATCATGGTTAATAATCAAAATGCATTCTTTTAAATAAGGTTTCTTTGAACCTTTGAAAACAGTTACTGGTGGAGTTGAACCCTGTTTAAAAAGTTAATTATCATTACTTGAAATTTACTTTAGAATTCAGTCGGGATGGCCTTTGAGTTCTTCTAGTACTTTATTTCTTATTTCATGTTATAAAGTTGCTTATAAACAATCTAAATTTACTACTCTGAAATCAAAGAGTGTTTAAAAAAAAGTAAAAAACGCTGAGATCTCAAAGATGCTATCATTGAGCAAAGGGAAAAGAAGAAGTACTTATTCTGAGAGAGTAAAGATTTGTTTCACTGGGGCCATCACTTTGGTGCAGAAGGCTAAATTTCTGCCTGTGTTGCTGGCATCCCACATGGGCGTCTGTTCAAGTCCTGGCTGCTTCACTTCCAATCCAGCTCTCTGCTAATGCACCTGGGAAAGCAGCAGAAGATGGCCTAAGTACTTGGGCAGGCCCCTGTACTCAGGAGGGAGACCAGGAAGAAGCTCCTGGATCCTGGCTTCTGGCTTCAGGCTGGTCCTGCCCCGGCCATTGCAGCCAACTGGGGAGTGAACCAGTGGAGTGGATGGAAGGTCTCTCTCAATCTCTCTGTGTATGTATGTATGTATGTATGTGTGTGTGTGTCTGTGTGTGTGTATATATATCTCTGCCGGTCAAATAAACAAATATTTTTTTTTAAATTTTGTTTCATTGGTCCATAATCGGCAACTGGTATTCAATCTAATATTATCAACATATTTTACAAATAAGGAAACAGAAGCATTCCTCTTCTTCCTTATTTGCTTCCTAAGTTTAATTTTTTTTTTTAATTTATTTGACAGAGTTAGTGAGAGAGACAGAGAAAAAGGTCTGTTGGTTCACCCTTAAATGGCCACTATGGCCGGAGCTACACCTATCTGAAGCCAGGAGCTACACCTATCTGAAGCCAGGTGCTTCCTCCTGGTCTTCCATGCAGGTGCAGGAGCCCAAGCACCTGGGCCATCCTCCACTGCCCTCCCAGGCCACTGCAGAGAGCTGGACTGGAAGAGGAGCAAGCAGGACCAGAACCCAGAGCCCATATGGGATGCTGGTGCTGCAGGTGGAGAATTAACCATGTGAGCCACGGCGCCAGCCCCTCCTAGGTTTAATTTTTTAAATCTGACATTTTATTTTTTTTTAAGATTTATTTATTTATTTGAAAGGCAGAGTCACACAGAGAGAACAGGAAAGGCGGGGTGGGGGTGGGGGGGTGGGGAGAGATCGAGAGAGATTGATTTTCTATCCAGTGGATCACTCCCCAACTGGCTGCAACGGCCAGAGATGCGCTGATCTGAAGACAGGAGCGAGGAGCTTCTTCTGGGTCTCCCACATGGGTGCAGGGGCCCAAGAACTTGGGCTATCTTGTACTGCCTTCCCAGGCCATAGCAGACAGCTGGATCAAAAGTGGAGCAGCCAGGACTTGAACCAGCACCTATATGGGATGCCGGCACTGTAGGCGGCAGCTTTACCCACTGTGCCACAGCGCCGGCCCTTGACATTTTCTTAAATTGGTTCCTCCCTATGCTAATTAAGGAAAAGAAATGTTAGCAAGGCATACCTGTTAGACTAAACCCACGGGTTAATTTTAGCATCATTCAAAGTAAGGCAGGGGCAGATATTTAATCTGAGTGAAGATGCTGGTTAGGATACCTGCAGCCCACATCAGATTTCCTGTATTTGATTCCTGCTCCAGCTCCTGCTTCTGACTTCCTGATAATGCAGACTCTGGGAGGAGGCAGTGATAGCTCAAGTGGTTGGATTCCTGTCACCCATGTGCAAGACCTGGATTGACTTCTTGGCTCCCAGCTTTGCCCCTCCGCCCCCAGCTGTGTAGGCATCTGAGAGGTCAATCAATGGATGGGAGCTCTCTCTCTATTGTCTATCTCTATGTCTCTGCCACTCAAATAAATAAATAAATAGATTTTAAAATAGTGAGACAACTAGATAAGACATTCCATTCTTTATGCTGTGATATAGGGGCAGGCATGTGGTACAGCAGCTAAGACACTGTTTGTGACACCTGCATCCTGCATCGGAGCACCTAGGTTTGATTCCCTGCACCACTTCTGATCCAATTTCCTGCTGAAGTGCACCCTGAGAGACCGCAGATGATGGTTCAAGTGCATAGGTCCCTGCCACTCACATGGGAAATCTGGATGGAGTTCTGGGTTCATGGCTCCAGCCTGGCCCAGTCACAGCTACTACAGGCATTTGGGGAGTGACTCATTGGATGGAAGACCTCTTTGTTTCTGCCATTGTCTCTCTGTCTTTCTCTGACACTCTACCTTTAAAATAAATAAAATAAATAAAACTTTTTTTTTTTTTTTAAGGGGTGGATGTTGTGGTACAGCAGGTAAAGCTGCTGCTTGAGTATCTACATCCTGTATTGAAGTCCTGGGTACTCTGCTTCAGATCCAGCTTCCTGCTAATGTACCTGGGAAGCAGCAGATAATGAGTCATTTATTGAGTTCCTGCTAGCCATAGGGGAGACCTGGATGGAGTTCCTGGCTCCTGGCTTCAGGCTGATCCACCCCTGGCTGTTGCAGCTATTTGGTGACTGAATCAGCAGAACAAGATCTCTCTCTCTCCCTCTCCCTCTCCCTCTCCCTCTCCCTCTCCCTCTCCCTCTCCCTCCCTCCCTCTCTCTCTCTTTCACTTTGCCTTTCAAATAAATACATCTTTTAAAAAACAGAAATAAGTATATAGCATCACTCATAAAATATTCTTGCCAACAAACAAAAACTCCAAAGAATCTAACTCCCATTAAGCTTTTAGGTCTATCACTATCAGTTGATAGGAAATATGGGAAATAGAGGAACAAGTTAAATAATATCAGATGTTGGTTTTCTCAACATATCAACGGCATAAAAAGTGGAAGGGACTTTTACAGAATAAAAGATGTAAGAAATATAAATGTCTAAATACAATGCAGGAATATTATTTGGGTTCTGGTTAGGATATTTTACAGACAAATGTCTATAAAAAGACTTTTTAAGACCATTTGAAAATGTGAACACTAAGTATAATTATTAATCCTGCTAGGTGTGATGATAACATGGAAGTCAGGATAAAAATAAAAATTGCTTTATTAGTTACAGACCCATAAATAAATATTTATTAAGTGATAATATCTGGATTTGCTTTAATATATGCTAGAGGGAAAGTTGTAGGGGAATGATTAGTCAGTGTTAGGTACACAGCAATTCATTATACTGCTCTATTTTATATAATAAATGATTAAAGAAATCTAGACAATTACTAATAACCCATACTACTTATATATTCCTTTCCTATCTTTTCTCTCTGCCACCCCCAAACCTGAAAAAATTTTATATTTCTCATCCCTTTGTTTTATTCTACATATACTTATATGTATCCCTAAACAATATATAAGGTATTTCAAACATTCATGGAAAAATGCAATCAAAAGATAAGTTAACTTTGAAAAAAAGTTTGAATCCATGTATATTTTTTCATAATAGGCATTTTCCTATGAAATTCTTAAAGACCTCTCATATTATGTTTGCTTGGTTTTTTTTTTTTTAAGAATTTATTTATTTATTTTAGAGGTAGAGTTACAGAGAGAGGGAGAGACAGAGAGAAAGGTCTTCTATCTGCTGGTTCACTCACCAAATGGCGACAAAGGCCAGAGCTGGGCTGACCTGAAGCCAGGAGCCAGGAACTTCCTCCAGGTCTCCCATGTGGGTGCAGGCGCCCAAGCACTTAGCTATCTTCCACTGCTTTCCCAGGCCATAGCAGAGAGCTCGACTGGAAAAGGAGCAGCTGGGACTTGAACCTATGCCCATATGGGATGCCGGTGCCCAGGCTGAGGCTTAACCTGCTATGCCGCAGCACCGGCCCTGATTGCTTGCTTTTGAACTTTATAAAAAGTATATTTTGTCTTTAAAGGATTTATTATAAAAATTATGTCAAATATAATGGTGATATTGGGGCCGGTGCTGTAGCACAGTGGGTTAACGCAGTGGCCTGAAGTGCCAGCATGCCATATGGGCACCGGTTCAAGACGCAGCTACTCCACTTTCCATCCAGCTCTCTGCAATGGCCTGGGAAAGCAGTACAAGATGGTCCAAGTCCTTGGGCCCCTGCACCCACGTGGAGACCCAGAAGAAGCTCCTGGCTCCTGGCTTCAGGTCGGTGCAGCTCTGGCCATTGCGGCCTTGGGGAGTGAACCATCAGATGGAAGACCTCTCTTTCTCTTTCTTTGCCTCTCCTCTCTCTGTGTAACTCTGACTTTCAAATAAATAAATAAATCTTTAAAAAGAACAGTGATATTATCAGAGGTTAGAAAAGGATGATTTATAAAGACTGAAAATTTATATTAAAGAAGGGAACAGGCCGGCGCCGTGGCTCAATAGGTTAATCCTCCGCCTTCCAGCGCTGGCACACCGAATTCTAGTCCCAGTCAGGGCGCTGGATTCTGTCCCAGTTGCCCCTCTTCCAGGCCAGCTCTCTGCTCTGGCCCGGGAAGGCAGTGGAGGATGGCCCAAGTGCTTGGGCCCTGCACCCGCATGGGAGACCAGGAGAAGCACCTGGCTCCTGGCTTCGGATCAGCGCGATGCGCCAGCCACAGCGTGCCAGCTGTGGCGGCCATTGGAGGGTGAACCAACGGCAAAAGGAAGACCTTTCTCTCTGTCTCTCTCTCTCACTGTCCACTCTGCCTGTCAGAAAAAAAAAAAAAAAGGGAACAATCACTAGAGATTCACCACATGACCACTAGGCGGAGTAGGAGATACATTTGGTAACTGAGAAACCATAAAAGAGGGCAGGGAGGTCAGCAACTTCTGATAAATACAGAGAGAACATGACAAAAGTGAAAAAAAAAACGAGTTTTCTTTCTTTCTTTTTAATTACTTCTTTCTAAGACTAAAGAGAACTAGGAAATTAGGAATGCACAGTGCACAGATGAGGCAACGTCTGGGCTGGCTGGAGAAGGGTTAGACGTGGACAACTTAGCTGAAGCTCTGGTATGCTGGCGAGCCAGGTGCATGACTATGACAAAACAAACTGTGTCTATTTGGCTAGCGAGTGAATTTTTTAGATATCTTAGCTGAAAAACAAATGAGTGGGATACCCCAGAACAGGGGTATAATAAGGACTCCAAATTAAGGTCACGTGCAGGGCACAGAGGAGGGAGCGGGAAAGGACGAGAGCCTGCTGGGCCCCAGCGCAGAGGCAGAAGCCAGGGGCCCAAGGCGTGTGGTGGTGGTGCCTGGCGAACACTAAGGAGCCATGCATCCCCTTCCCATCTGCACCCCTGTCGCCTCCCCCAGTCAATACACTAGCTGTTTCTACAAAACAAACAAAAAAAAGTGTTTGGAGCTGGAGACGGCCTGGGTGATGGCCTGAGTAAGAAGACTGCAACGATGCCCTTGGTAACGCGGTGGCTGAGAGATCCTGACGTGAATCCTCGTTTGTTGGAATCCGATGCATCTACCAGGTGTATGAATGAAAACAACTATGACAAAGAAAGGTATTCCAGTTACTTCTTGAAGTACAAAAATTGCCGAAGATTCTGGAATTCTGTCATGGCCCAAAGAAGACAGAATGGAGTGAAGCCACCTATGCCGACAGCAGCAGAAAGAGCTGAAATCTTGGGAGCGATGGGAAGGCTGCCCTACAGAATGTCTGCATTAAAATTGTTTGTGTAACTTGGAAAAAAAATTATAGTTGACAAGAGATGTGTGCAATAAATTCTTAAGGCTACATCTATTCTTCCCTACAATGAAATATACCTTGAAATTACAATGCATTATTGTACTCTGAGCTCCTAAATAGTAAGAACTGATCATTAATTTTTTTTTTATCTTTTATTTAATGAATATAAATTTCCAAAGTACGACTCATGTGTTACAATGGCTTCCCCCCCCATACCGTCCCTCCCACCCACAACCCCCCCCTTCCCACTCCCTCTCCCCCTCCATTCACGTCAAGATTCATTTTCGATTATCTTAATATACAGAAGATCAGCCTAGCATACCTTAAGTAAGTATTTCAACAGTTTGCTCCCACACAGAAACATTAAGTGAAAAATAATAGATGATTTTTTTTAAATGATGATGAAATCAGATCAGACCTATTGATCATTAATTTTTAAGAATTGCTCCCATTGGCCAGGGCTGTGGCACAGAAGATAAAGATACCGTCTCCAGTGCTGGCAGCCCACACGGGCATTGGTTCAGGTCCCAGCTGCTCCACTTCTGATCCAGGTCCCCACTAAAGTGCCTGGTAAAGCATCAGAGGATGGTCCAAGTCCTTGGGCCCCTGCATCCACATGGAAGATCCAGAGGAAGCTCCTGGCTTCGGATCTTCTGAGTTCTGGCCATTGTGGCCATCTGGGGGAGTGAACCAGCAGATGGAAGATCTCATGTTCTCTCTCTGTCTCTCTCTCTAACTCTGACTTTCAAATAAATAAAAAATCTTAAAAAAAAAAAAAAAAAAAAAAAAAAAAAAAAAAAAAAGAGCTGGCACCGCGGCTCCTAGGCTAATCCTCCACCTAGCGGCGCCGGCACACCGGGTTCTAGTCCTGGTCGGGGCACCAGATTCTGTCCCGGTTGCCCCTCTTCCAGGCCAGCTCTCTGCTCTGGCCCGGGAAGGCAGTGGAGGATGGCCCAGGTGCTTGGGCCCTGCACCCCATGGGAGACCAGGTGAAGCACCAGCCGTGGCGGCCATTGGAGGGTGAACCAACAGCAAAAGGAAGACCTTTCTCTCTGTCTCTCTCTCTCTCACTATCCACTCTGCCTGTCAAAAAAAAAAAAAGTAGCGCCACAGAGCGGGCTGCTACTTTAAAATTTTAAAAGCTTTATTTACTCAGGATGAAAACCATATTCTATAAACCTGTATGTAGGGCCCTCCATGATCAGATCTTATCTCTAGCATCCTCAATCAACCATTCTTCACAAACCACAGATAATTAATTACATTTGGTTTATATGAATGATACAAAAGGTGGTCACCCAAAAGCCTCGGGTGATTACTGATGTCATAAATAAGAGTGTCAATTGTTAAATCAACAACAGGAGTCACAGAGCACTTACTCCCCATGTAGAATCTCTGTCCTTAATTGTTGTACTATGTGAATTAACAGCATAACTAGTACTCAAACAGTACTTTATACCGTGTGTTTCTGTGTGAAATCTTTACTTAATATATACTAAGTTGATCTTCTGTATATAAAGATAATTGAAAATGAATCTTGATGTGAATAGGATGGGAGAGGGAGCAGGAGATGGGATGGTTGCAGGTGGGAGGGAGGTAATAGGGGGAAAAAGCTGCTATAATCCAAAAGCTGTACTTTGGAAATTTATATTTATTAAATAAAAGTTAAAAAAAAGAATTCTGGCCGGCGCCACGGCTCACTAGGCTAATCCTCCGCCTAGCGGCGCCGGCACACCGGGTTCTAGTCCTGGTCGGGGCGCCGGATTCTGTCCCGGTTGCCCCTCTTCCAGGCCAGCTCTCTGCTGTGGCCAGGGAGTGCAGTGGAGGATGGCCCAGGTGCTTGGGCCCTGCACCCCATGGGAGACCAGGAAAAGCACCTGGCTCCTGGCTCCTGCCATTGGATCAGCGCGGTGCGCCGGCCGCAGCGCGCCAGCCGCGGCGGCCATTGGAGGATGAACCAACGGCAAAGGAAGACCTTTCTCTCTGTCTCTCTCTCTCACTGTCCACTCTGCCTGTCAGAAAAAAAAAAAAAAAAAATTCTGTAACACAGCCAATAAAGTCTTCCAATTTTCGCTCAAAATAAATAAATAAAAATAATATCGAAGTTTCAAAAAAAAAAATAAATAAAAGGTGGTCACCAAAGACACACTACAAAATAAAATATACAGCCGGCGCCGTGGCTCAATAGGCTAATCCTCCACCTTGCGGCGCCGGCACACCGGATTCTAGTCCCGGTCGGGGCGCCGGATTCTGTCCCGGTTGCCCCTCTTCCAGGCCAGCTCTCTGCTATGGCCTGGGAGTGCAGTGGAGGATGGCCCAGGTGCTTGGGCCCTGCACCCCATGGGAGACCAGGAAAAGCACCTGGCTCCTGGCTCCTGCCATCGGATCAGCGCGGTGCGCCGGCTGCAGCGGCGGCCATTGGAGGGTGAACCAACGGCAAAGGAAGACCTTTCTCTCTCTGTCTCTCTCTCTCACTGTCCACTCTGCCTGTCAAAAATTAAAAAAAAATAAAATAAAATAAAATAAAATAAAATAAAATATAAAATAAGTGAGAGCACACCTTTTAGGGAAAACAGTCAAGAAAGGAATCTTAACTATATAACAAATGAATTGGAATAAAACCCTCAATTTAAAAGAAAGAACAGGAAAAAAGTAGCAAGCAAAGGAATCTGACTATTTATATACACTTAATTTTAAGTAGATAAGTATAAATTGAGAATATAACAGCTAAATAGAGATTTTTGACATGAAGATAACTTGCAGTATAACACATTATCTTAGCAAAACATGTTTGGTTGAGGTGGAAGGGAAGGGCAGTGTAAGGAATGAGGAAAAGGTCTTATTATTGAGGAATAACAAAAGTATTCTAAAAATCTCATGGTGGGGGATGGGTAGGGAAACAGTGGAGAACTTCAGCTTTCATGTCACAACAGAGATTTGTGTGCCTTATTATGAATACCAGGAAAAGTAAGCAATCAGTAGAGGTGCAGAAAAGTACAATAGTGCCACCAAAGTAACAAGAGCAATAAATAAATAAAGAAGAAAAAAAATGAAGCGATGTTTGGTCAAACTAATAAAGAGGAAACAATAAATTAATCATTATACTAAAAATGATGGAAATAAAGATCAAGTATATAAACTTTGAACTGAATGTGAATAGACTGTATAGATAAAATCATATAGAAATGTTAAATTGGGTTAAAAAATGAACCAGCATATTCTGTTGACAAAAGATACACTTGAAACAAAATGTCAGTATAAAAGAGACACTAGGATTCTATGAACATACAAACCAAAAGCAGTGTTGGCAATATTAACATCAGTTGGTATTTAGGGTAAAAGCCACAAAAAGGATTAAAATATATATTATATAATAGTACTTCAAAAAGTTTGTGATGGGGTGGTTTTTTGGCCTGGTTGTTAAGCCACTGGCCAGGATCCCCCATCTCACATTGGGGTGTCTAGGTTTGATGTCTAAGTCTGGCTCCTGACTCAGCTTCCTGCTAATGCAGACCCTGGGGAGGCAGCAGAGAGGGCTCAAGTAGTAGGATTCCTGTCAACTATGTGTGAGACCTGGATTGAATTCCTGGCTCCTGGCATTGGCTTCCCTGGCCCTTGCAGGCATTTGGGGAATGAATCAGTAGGTTAGAGCTCTCTCAGTCTGTCTTGTTCTTTCTACAAAATATTCACAGAATTAAGGACCCTGAAGAAAATTAAATCTCCTACTCCTTTAAATAAGTTATTTAAATCAAGGGGGAAAACCTCCACAAAGTTAATTTGAGGATGTAATTTCCACTTTTACTCAAAGTTGTTCAAAGTCTATGTGTTCAGTAGAAAAAAATTTGCTCTTGACAGTTGATAAACCCACCTGTCTAAATGAGTTGCAGAATAAAGTTCAAACTAACTCGCATTACATATTTGGCCCTTTATTAATCTGATTCCTAAATATTTTTCTATCTCCCATTCTATCCCCATGTGTACCCCTTCTGACTTCTGACCTAACCATAGTGGCATATGTGTAGTCCTTCAAATGTACTTCGCTATGTGTCAGTCCTTGTCTTATTTTCTTTTTTAAAATTTTTATTTGTTTGGAAGGTAGCAAGACAGAGACAGACACAGAGCGATCCCCCATCTGCTAGTTCACTTTCCAAATGCCCTTAACAGTGGGGCTGAGCCAGCTCAAATCCTGAGAACTCCATCCAGGTCTCCTGAGTTAGTGGCAGGGAACCAAATATTTGAGATACCACCTGCTGCCTTGTGGGTGTGCATTACTGGGAATCTTGACTGGAAAGCAGAGCTTGGACTTGAACCCAGGCATTCTGATAGAGAATGCAGGCATTCCAGGCAGCATCTTCCACTGCTGAACCAAATACCTGCCCCAGTGTTTTTTTTTTTTTTTTTTCTCTGACATATCCTTCCCTCGGTCTTTCAACCGGGTAACTCACCTTCAAGACTCAATATATACTGCTGACTCCTCCCCCTTCTTCAGCCAGGTGTACCTCTCTTTTGGCCTCCTATAATATTTTATGTATACTTTTATGATAGTCTCTTTATATTTCTGAATTTTAATCAGCTATTTCCTGTCTCACTCATTAAATGGTAACATTTTTTAGAACGTTGTACCTCTGTATTCACCTAGCACAGGATCTAGGACACAGGAGATTTATTGTACATATGGCCAGTCTCTCTTGATCTTTCTTGTACACATATACACAAACACAAAAATACTAAGGCATATTCTTTCCTGGATGTATCTCTGGTGGGTTGGTTTTCAGTTTTCCCCAAATGATTTCTTTGCACTTCAGAAATTAACAATGTACATGCTTGAAAATATAATAGATACCCTATAATTGTCATTCGTTTAACAGGAATTTCAGTTGAAACCATAATCAAACACATAGCACATGGTAACTTTACAGTAAGGTAGGATATGGGTGAATGAAAAGGTTTATTAATAAATGAGTCCCCATTTGCTCGGTGTAGAAGAACAACACAAAGGAAGAGGATGGGGGGATGTCACCAAAAAAGCAATATTCCACATGGCAAAGAAGAACTCACCTAAAGTTTTCCTGCAAACCAATCATCACTGATCATTACTATTACAGCCAGAGATGAAGACTTTTCAATAACATACAAAATTAATAGGCTAGTTTAGTTCTTTCTGTAATAAAATATGGGATGCCACCATGGCAGGCGCAGCTTAACCTGCTACACTACCACGCCAGCTCTCTTAAAAGCTTCTCATGGTTCTCTAATACCTTTAGAGTAAAGTGATGGAGGCGATGCCATCCATGCTCTATGACAAAGTCACAGCTGGAGGAGGGGGAACTCCGCAAAGCAGGAAGGCCTGATGGAACGGAAGCCATCTTCTCTGTTGTTTTTATTAGGCTTAATAATGATGTAATCACTGGGCTTGGTTGTGGGAAACATGGATATCAATGTAAGCAAAATTGTTGTTCCTATTAAAAAAAAAATGAGTTACAGGAGGTAACTGGAGAAATAAGAGGGGAATCTCCTAAAAATTTGTCTACAGCAAAATATTATTAGGAACATGAATAATAAGGAGTTTTATGAGAAAATAGAACAGAAAGAGCATGCAGGTGTTTGCTCCCCCGCCTTGCCTTACGCAGGACTGTATGATGAGAATGGTAGGCACCTAGTTAATATTACGGCAAGTGGACTGATGTACAAGCATTATCATTCTTACAAAGGGTAGGATGTTATGCCCCTGGTTGGAAATGTACAACAAAGGAACAAGAAACTCTTACATTAGGCAATGGAATAGATCCTAAAAAAAAACATGGCTGTTGGGGTGTGATTTACCTTTAGAAAAATAGGATATAATCATTAGAACTTTCTCTATACAGTTTAAAACCTTGTCAAATAAATCAATCAACATTTAAAACCTTAGATTTTTTTTGTCTAGCACCTTTAGATAAGTTAAGCAAGTTTCATATAGCTGACACATCCACTATGAATGGAGAAAAGATTAATGGGAAGGTTACAATAAGGCCACGAAAGGAAAATGGCACAAAACAAGGTTAATAGAGAAAGGTTACACATAGATGATCACTTGTGATGTGTTCTCAAAAAGAATAGAGGCATACGAGGAAGAAGGCTTAATAAAAAATATGTGTAAAAAGAGTATAAAATAAAGCTATGAGAAGGAACCACAGAACGCTGCCTTCCCTTGCTACCTGAACCTCGTCTCCTTTCTTCACAGATGCCTTCGAGACTCCCTGGACCTGCCGAGGCTGTACCCTGGCAGTAAAGACCAAATTTTTACATTGCACCATAAAAGACCATTCACAATCTGATCTCAACCTACCCTGCCTGTCTCCGTTCCTGCAAATCATTTTTCATCACACTGCAATTTACTACATAAGGTTATTTATTCCACAAATTCCTCATTCTTTCAGCACTAGAGCCTCTCACATACTGTTCTGTTCACCTAAAGTACTGTACTCTGTCTGTTAAAATCCCGCTTGTCCTTCAAAGACTCAGCTCAAATTTTGCTTGCTTTGCGAAATCTTTCAAGATTTCATAAGGCAGAGGGCATGTTTCCACTTATGTATTTGCATAGAATTTTGTATATAATCCAACATATAACAACAGACATTTATGTAACTGTCTGCTATAACATATTAGGGCTAGAAGGCAAGGGATATGTTATGATAGAAGGCAAGGGATATGTTCAGAGTTTCAGATCTGACTTAAAGTGGGTATTTAATAATATTTACTTAGATCTCCAATTTTTCAAATAATTTGCTATGAACATTCTTGAAACTATTAAATGGTTTAAAGTACTTGAAGATTGTTCCACTCAAAATAGGTTAAAATGCTTTTTTGCTTTTGGACTATTCATTACTGTAGCTGATCATTACTACATGAATTGTGCAATTATTTTCATTTAAATTTAGCGGAAATCCTACCAAAAAAGATTCCTTTAGTTTAAATATATATAAAAAACTTACTTCTATATTTGGCAGAGTTATTGTCACCTGTTCACCTTTGCCAACTTCAAGGTCTCCTTCACGAGAAGTGTCAATAGAAGCAGGTTTGAAGTCATCTAAAAATAGATACATATGCCAAATTTTATAAATCATATTTGGATAAAAAAATATGAGCATGCTTCAGAGTGATATTCAAAAGCTAGAAATTAAAATGGCTTAGAACAATATTCATATTAGTAATGAACTGAATATAATCCAGTTTATATTTGTAAGCATAATTCTAACAAAAAGAAGTATCTGTAAACTAAAATAGTACTCCTCAAACCATGGTAGAATCCTGTCTAGACTAAGATAAATGGCGTTTAGACACTCTGCTGAAAAGTGAATAATGTCAGTGTTTTAATAACTTGCTGAAAAAATAATACGGGTAGAACAGTTTCAATTTTCAATCTTTTTCTCCAATACATTTTTCTTAAACCACTTTTCACCTATCACCATTTGTCTGCTATCTGGCAGAATAAAATGAATGAATACTCAGCAAATACTGGAGTACTTCAAAAAGTTCATGGAAAAATGGAATTTAAAGATAAGTTTACTTTGGTGCATAAAAAGTCTTAAACCCATGCATAGCTTTTTTTTTAATAATATGCTTTTTTTCTATGAAATTTTTGAAGACTCTTCATACATATTAATAGGTAAGCTTAAGGAAAACCAATCTTTTTAGTTTAACAGTTTGAGTTTTTCATGGATAAATATACCACTGAAGGATGTGTAAATTTAACCAGATCTGCCATTTCAGAAAAATTTCAAATATATTTTAATTTTGAATTTAAGCACAGTACTAACAATGCCATTAAAACCTATCACCTGGAGGGATCTGAGGGTGATGAGATCTCTCTCTAAACAAACTTAAAAACATGTAAGGCTGGGGCAGGTGTTGTGGACAGGCGTTAAGTCACTGCTTAGGATGATAGCATCTCATATCAGTGTACTGGTTAGAGCTCCAGCACCTCCACTTCTGATCCAGCATCCTGTTTGTGTGCCTGGGAAGGCAGCAGAAGATGGCTCAAGTAGTTGGGTCCTTGCCAGCCACATGGGAGACCCAGCTGTAGTTTCTGGTTCTTGGTTTCAGCTAGCCCAGTACTGCCTGTTACCAGCATTTGGAGAGTGAACCAGTAGATGGAAAACTTTTCTCTCACACTCTCTCTCTGCCTTTCAAGTATATGAAAATAATAAGCATTTAAAAAATTCCAGGGGTCTCAAATCTGTAAAATCAAAGATAGTAATGGAAATGTAACAACAGACACAACAGAAATAAAAAAAAAAATCATCAGAAACCACTACAAAGAGATGTATGCTAACAAATTGGGGAACCTGGAAGAAATGGATAGATTCCTGGACACATACAACCTTCCTAAACTGAGCCGTGAAGATATAGAAAATCTAAACAGACCCATAACCATGGAAGAAATTGAATCAGTAATAAACGCACTACCGAAAAAGAAGAGCCCAGGACCGGATGGCTTCACCGCCGAATTTTACCAGACATTTAGAGAACAACTAACCCCAGTTCTTCTCAAATTATTCAAAACGATTGAAAGGGAGGGAATCCCCCCAAATTCTTTCTACAAAGCCAATATCACCTTAATTCCTAAGCCCGGAAAAGACACAACAGAGAAAGAAAACTACAGACCTATCTCCCTGATGAACACAGATGCAGAAATACTCAACAAAATTCTGGCAAACCGAATCCAACTGCACATCAGAAAGATCATTCACCCGGACCAAGTGGGATTTATCCCTGGTATGCAGGGATGGTTCAATATTCGAAAGTCAATCAATGTAATACATCACATTAATAAATTGAGAAACAAAAATCATATGGTTATCTCAATAGATGCAGAGAAAGCATTTGACAAAATACAAGATGAAAACCCTAAGCAAATTGGGGTTAGAAGGAACATTCCTTAACACAATTAAGGCAGTCTATGATAAACCAATGGCCAGCATCATATTGAATGGGGGAAAAGTTGGAGGCATTTCCATTGAAAACTGGCACCAGACAGGGATGGCCACTCTCACCATTGCTATTCAATATAGTCCTAGAAGTGTTAGCCAGGGCCATCAGGCAAGAAAAAGAAATTAAAGGGATACAAATAGGAAAGGAGGAAGTTAAACTATCCCTATTTGCAGATGACATGATACTATATATAGGGGACCCGATAAACTCCTATAAGAGACTATTGGAACTCATAGAAGAGTTTGGTAAAGTAGCAGGATACAAAGTCAACGCTCAGGAATCAACAGCCTTTGTATACACAGATAATGCCAGGGCCGAGGAAGAACTTCTAAGATCAATCCCATTCACGATAGCCACAAAAACAATAAAGTACCTTGGAATAAATTTA
Source organism: Oryctolagus cuniculus (assembly GCF_964237555.1). Lineage (NCBI taxonomy): Eukaryota > Metazoa > Chordata > Mammalia > Lagomorpha > Leporidae > Oryctolagus > Oryctolagus cuniculus. The sequence continues at coordinate 78,124,877 of NC_091435.1, read as the reverse complement.
ACCAAGGATGTCAAAGACCTCTATAATGAAAATTACAAAACACTAAAGAAAGAAATAGAAGATGACACAAAAAATTGGAAAAACCTGCCATGTTCATGGATTGGAAGAATCAATATAATCAAAATGTCCATTCTCCCAAAAGCAATTTACAAGTTCAATGCAATACCAATCAAAATACCAAAGTCATTCTTCAAAGACCTAGAAAAAATGATGCTGAAATTCATATGGAGAAACAGGAGACCGAGAAAGAAAGTATTTAAAAAAAAAGTTGCACTTTGTAAATTCACATTTATTAAATAAAATAAAAAGAACTTATGGGGGGGAAAGCCATTGTAATTCATAAACTGTACTTTGGAAATTTATTATTAAATAAATAATATTATACATAATTATAAATAAAGATTATAAATAAAATAAATAATATTTATTATTTAATAAATTTATTTATTAAATAAAAGTTAAAAAATAAAAATAAAAAATTCCAGGGGTCTTTAATAATAAACCTGTAAGATATAAAAGCCATTTAAAAATAATTCATATCAAAGGTCAGCATTGTAGCACAGTGGGTTAACGGGCTGCTTATGATGCCTATAACCATATCGGAGCACTAGTTTGTGTCTTTGCTGCTCAACTTCTGATCCAACTCCTAATGTGCCTATCAGCAGAAAATGGCCCAAGGACTTGGGTCCCTGCATCCCATATGGGAGATCTGGATTAAGTTCCAGGTTCCTGGCTTTGGTCTGGCCAGTCCTGGCCATCATAGACATTTGGGGAGTGAGTCAGTGGATAGAAGATCTCTTTAACTCTCTCTACCACTCTGCCTTTCAAATAAGTCTTGAAATAATTTATATCAATATACATCAATGAAAACAATTTTTTTTTTGACAGGCAGAGTGGACAGTGAGAGAGAGACAGACAGAGAGAAAGGTCTTCCCTCTGTTGGTTCACCCCCCAAATAGCTGCTACAGCCGGTGTGCTGCGGCTGGCGCACCACGCTGATCCGAAGCCAGGAGCCAGGTGCTTCCTCCTGGTCTCCCATGCAGGTGCAGGGCTCAAGTACTTGGGCCATCCTCCACTGCCCTCCTGGGCCACAGCAGAGAGCTGGACTGGAAGAGGAGCAACCAGGACAGAATCCGGCACCCCAACAGGGACCCAGGGTGCCGGCGCCACAGGCGGAGGATTAGCCAAGGGAGCTGCGGCGCCAGCAACCTTGATGAACTTTCACAACATTACTAGTGTATAACTAGCAACCAGACCAAGAAATATAGTATTACTAGTCTCGCCCTCCACCTCTCCCAGCCATTACTTCCCAAAAGACTTTATATTTACAAAAAAGTCCCAAAGGCAAAAAACTAAATATAAAGTAATTGATATTAATTAATGGAATTTAGTGAACCATCATGGGCAGATTTTGGGAAAGGAGATTCCTTCAATGTTCATCAAAATATCACTATTTTTTTAATAAATTTTTTTTAAGATTTATCTATTTATTTGAAAGACAATTACAGAGAGAGGTAGAGACAGAGAGGTCTTCCATCTGCTGGTTCACTCCCCAGTTGGCCGCAATGGCCGGAGCTATGCCTATCTGAAGACATGAGCCAAGAGCTTCCTCTGGGTCTCCCACATGGGTGCAGGGGCCCAAGGACTTGAGCCATCTTGTACTGCTCTCCCAGTTCATAGCAGAGAACTGGATCAGAAGTGGAGCAGCCAGGACTTGAACTGGCGCCCATATGGGATGCCTGCACTGCAGGTAGCGGCCCACCTGCCGCACCACAGTGCCGGCCCCCAAAGTAGTGCTATTAATAAATAAAGGATGGCCCTGCTTCACAATGACAATTCTGGAACACTTACTATGTGTCAGATAACGGGCTGAATACTTCATATTTAATTCTTATTAAAAAAAAATCCTAAAATGAAATCTAGTCCTCTATTCCCTAAACAAACATAAATGGAAATGAACATAAACAATTTACACAAAGTATTCTTTTTAATACAGTTTATTCTTCATGCTATTTTAATCTAAAACTAAATACATGAAATAACCATTTCTTAAAATCCCAATGCTTATTTCTACATTTTAAGACACAGATGTAAAAATAACACAGGCAGGGCTGGCATTGTGGCACAGTACACTAAGCCTGTGCCTGTGGTACCAGCATCCCATATGGGCACTGGTTCATGTCCCAGATGCTCCTCTTCTGATTCAGCTCTCTGCTTATGGCCTGGCAAAGCAGTGGAAGATGACCCAAGTGCTTGGGCACCTTCACCCACGTGGGAGACCTAGAAGAACCTCCTGGCTCTTGTCTTCCAGTTGACTCAGCCCCTGCCATTATGGCCATTTGGGGAGTGAACTAGCAGATGGAAAACTTCTCTCTGTCTCTCTGCACTCTCTCTCTCTGTAACTCTACCTCTCAAATAAATAAACAAATAAAATCTTTAAAAAATAACCCAGGCAATATGCAAAAGACCTGTTTTACAATGTTATCTCAAGGAGCTCAACTGGGGAATGAAAGGATGAAGATTAGACTTAAAATACATTGGGAGTTTGTTAGTAGTAGTAGGTTAAGTAAGAAAGATGAGAGACATAATTAAGTTGTTAAGTTTGAGATGCTTGAAAGAAGGAAACAACCGTTAATGTCAATGGATGAAAGACAGTGATATTAAAGAATAAAATTAGAACTGAACTGAACTATCACAGAGACAAAGTAGAAAGCAGAACTGAAACCAGAAAAATCTAAGAGTCAACTCCAACAGAAAACAAAACAACAATAAGTTATCATATGCTAATTGAATTAACTTTTTTTTTTTTTTTTTTTTTTTTTGGACAGGCAGAGTGGATAGTGAGAGAGAGAGAGACAGAGAGAAAGGTCTTCCTTTTTTGCCGTTGGTTCACCCTCCAATGGCCACCGCAGCCGGCACATCGCACTGATCCGAAGCCAGGAGCCAGGTGCTTCCCCTGGTCTCCCATGCGGGTGCAGGGCCCAAAGACTTGGGCCATCCTCCACTGCACTCCCTGGCCACAGCAGAGAGCTGGCCTGGAAGAGGAGCAACCAGGATAGAATCCGGTGCCCCGACCGGGACTAGAACCCAGTGTGCCGGCGCCGCAAGGTGGAGGATTAGCCTATTGAGCTGTGGCACTGGCAACATTTTTTCTTAATCACTTTTATCTTGCAGTCTCCCAACAATCCTGCAAAGTAGTAAATATCCTATCTTATGGGAAGTGAGGGTGGAAGAAATTAAGACCCTTGCCCAAGTTCATGTAACTGAAGCAAGAATAAGGAACTACAAAATCCAGTTAGAATTAACTGGTATTAAATAGTATTTACAGTTAAAGTTATCCTATCAGTATATTGAAAAAAGCCTGGGTTTTTGGAGCTATTGGAATTAATTCAAATCCTAGGAAATAGATGGATAGTAATTGTGGATTCTTTTCTGGAGCTACTGACATTATAAGATATACCAAAGTAATCAGAAGAGTGAAAAACATTGAGAGAAAAATGTTTCATACAAAATATAAAATGTTTTCTATTCTTTATGCAGTAAGTCCTTATATTGTAAACCTAAAGAAAATAACATAGATGAAGGAAACTCAGAGAGAATAAATAAACAGTAAAATTTGTGGTGGAGTTTCCAAACCAAGGAGAACTAAAAATAAACTATTTAGTCTGGAATCCAAGCAAGTTAGAAGGGAATATATTTGACATTTGAAAGCATATGGAAAGCATGAACGTGAGATTATTCAATAAGTTTTACAACTCTAGAACTATAGTAAAACCCTTGTAACAAAAAAGTTGTATTAAAAAATTAAAAAAATAAAAGGAAGCACAATTTGATAAATAATTAAAAATGAAATTTATTAATCTTAACAGAATAATTAGAGTGTAAATAAACTCAGATTAGTTTAGGCTTATTGACTATAAATCCATACTTATCTTTAAGTAAAACTACAAGTATTTTGAGAACATTTCTATCTCTCACAGTTAATTTCATATATTACAGGATTCTATATGGGGCTCAGGGGCCTGGGAACTCCTTGAAATTATACAGTGTTTTTTATGTATGTTCAGATATGCATTTTTCCATGGAGAGGATTTATAACTGATCTGTAATTTTCATCAGGTTCTCACAGGAACTTATGATTGGCTCTCATCTTTGAATACTCTCCCCACCCCCACACATATACTGGATTTAAAAACCATGGATGTAAGACAGAAAGGCTAAATAATATGAATTGTTAGATTATGTGGCATGAGTTCCTAAGTTGACTTTATTATTTAGAGCCAATACCTACTGATAATATTCAACTTGAAGATTTGTTGTGAAAATTGAAAGTGATAATATAAAGTAAAAAAATTACGTTGTGACATCAGAACAGAGGTTATTTATTAACAGCCTATAGGCTGAGTTTGATATTAGAGGTGCTTTATTTGGCCACACAGTTGTCATTTTATTTTGAATTGATTGAAGAATGCCTAAAAATCAAAAATTTTTTTTAACATGACAATCTGAATTTGCAGCTTCTCTAAAAATTGGAAGGTTTCCTGCTGACACCAGGCCCTGACTTACTCTTGGCATCACTTAGTTGGAGTAGAGTTGTGCTTGCCCTCCCAAGACGGGATTTATTCATTCTCTGGGGCACTATGGTTCCCACTAGTGTGTTTCACAACCTGCATTACCTGCCTGAACTCTTTAAAGCATCATGCAGTAATACTTAAATGACAAACTGTATCTGTCCTTTAGCTAATGTCAGAAGGCCAGGGTTTTACTCTTGGATGTCATTTCTTTTAAGAAATTTTATTTTTTTGGGCCGGTGTCGTGGCTCACTTGGTTGGTCCTCTGCCTGCAATGCCGGCATCCCATGTGGGCGCTGGGTTCTGGTCCCAGTTGCTCCTCTTCCAGTCCAGCTCTCTGCTGTGACCCGGGAGGGCAGTGGAGGATGGCCCAGGTGTTTGGGCCCCTGCACCCGCATGGGAGACTGGGGGAAACACCTGGCTCCTGGCTTTGGATTGGTGCAGTGCCAGCTGTGGTGACCATTTAGGGAGTGGACCGGCAGGGGGAGGACCTTTCTCTCTGTCTCTCTCTCTCTCTCTCTCACTGTCTGTAACTCTACCTGTCAAATAAATAAAAAAATTTTAAAAAAATTTAGTTTTTTTAAATATTTATTTATTTGACAGGCAGAGTTACAGAGAAAAGAACAGACAGAGGCAGAGAGAGAGAGAGAAGTCTTCCATCCACTGGTTCATTCCCCAAATGGGCACAATAGCCAGGCCTGGGGCCAGGCCAAAACCAGGAGCCTGGCACTCTATCCAGGTCTCCCATGTGGGTGCAGGGGCCCAAGGACTCCAGCCATCTTCCATTCTCAAGCTTTCTCAAGCACATTAGCAGGGAGCTAGATCAGAAGTAGAGCCTCTGGGACTAGAGGTAGGCACCAGCGCTGTGGCACAGCAGGATAAACCTCTGCCTGTAGCACCAGCAGGTAGAGTTACCACCTGTGACACCAGCATCCCATGTGGGTCCTGGCTACTCCACTCTCTATCCAGTTTCCTGCTAATGGTCTAGGAAAGCAGCACAAGACTGCCCAAGTACTTGGGCCCCTGCACCCTCGTGTGAGACCTGAAAGAAGCTCTTGGCTCCTGACTTCAGATTGGCCCAGCCCCAGCTGTTGCAGCCATTTGGGGAGTGAACCAGTAGATGGAAGAACTCTCTCTCTGCCTCTCCCTGTCTCTTTCTATAACTCTGCACCTCAAATAAGTAAATAAATTTAAAAAAAATACATAAGTGTTGCAGGTGGTGGCTTAACCTGCTGTGCCACATCTCTGGCCCCAAGGATGCCATTTCTAATGCTTGGTGTATTATTCATAGAGAATTTTTTATTGTTAATTTTTTTTCAGATTTACTTTATATGAAAGGCCAAGTTACATAGAGAGAAGAGGAGACAGAGATCTTTGATCTACTGGCACATTCCCCAAACAGCTGCAACAGCCAGGGCTGGGCCAGGCTGAAATCAGGAGCCTGGAACTCCATCTGTGTCTCCCACATGGATGTCAGGTGCTGCCCTCCCAAGCACATTAGCAGGAAGCTGGAAAGAAGTGGACAGCTGGGACTCGAACTTGTGATCATATGGGATACTGGTGTTTGGGAGCAGTTTAACCCACTGTACCACAATGCCTGCCCTATTGTAAAACACTAAGTAAAGAGTGTGAAAACAGTAGTGTACTAAAGAATAAAAGAAAAAACAAAAGACAAAAAAAAAAAAAGTAGTGTACTGTTAGTGAAAAGTACAAAAGAAACATGGCAATATCTACCCTAAGGGGACTGAGGGTTTTGAAATAGAGGTGAGTGTAATGCACAGGAAATCATTAGGAGAAAAGTATTTTATATAGAATTCATCCCAATTTACACTTAAAATAGGTTTAGAGAAGGGCGATTGATATAAACCCAACTACAAGATCTCTTATATACCCATTATTTTAAATGTACTTGTGCAAGAGCCACAGTTCTCAAGTAATTAAAGTATGAGGTGCTGTGCTTTAAAAAATTACAGGTCTATAGGCTGTGTCTATAAGAGGTAAATGATAAGAGGTGGTTTATGTTAAGTTCTTATGAATAATACAGTAAATGTGTTGGTTTTTTTTTTTTTGTTTGTTTGTTTTTTTTTTTTTTGACAGGCAGAGTGGACAGTGAGAGAGAGAGACAGAGAGAAAGGTCTTCCTTTGCCGTTGGTTCACCCTCCAATGGCCGGCGCGGCCGGCGCGCTGCGGCCGGCGCACCGCGCTGATCCGATGGCAGGAGCCAGGAGCCAGGTGCTTTTCCTGGTCTCCCATGGGGTGCAGGGCCCAAGCACCTGGGCCATCCTCCACTGCACTCCCTGGCCACAGCAGAGAGCTGGCCTGGAAGAGGGGCGACAGGGACAGAATCCGGCGCCCCGACCGGGACTAGAACCCGGTGTGCCGGCGCCGCAAGGCGGAGGATTAGCCTAGTGAGCTGTGGCGCCGGCACAGTAAATGTTAATAGTAGAGAAAAAATTTAGTTTCTAGGAGTAAATAGCTTCAGAGAAGAGGGTATTTTGAAATAGATTCTAAGAAAGAGATAGCACAGAGCAAATCAGGAAGGGCCGTAGATATTCTAGTGGTTAGCTGACTAAAAACTAGTTTGTCTTCAGCAAGAGAGGAAGGGGATGACTCTGAAAGATACCATGAAAGAAGATATAGTGACTAGATATTCTCCCTAAAGGAAATACTTAAATAGATGAGCAAACCTTAAAGGAGAGTTAAAATTAGAAAGTTGAGAACCATCTCGAGTCCATTACTGTGGGCATTCACATACAGCATGATGATAACTTATTTATAAATAATGAAAGATTTTAAGTGTCAGTTACTTCACATCTATTGTATACATCCTTATAAAATGACTTTGGTTCTCATGTTAGGGTCACAAATGAAATTTGCTACCCAAAACTGAAGGTCCTCCTCTCAGTTGATGTTGATATATCATTGGCTATCTTTTTGATAGGTTTTACTGCCAAGTCCTGATCAATGTTTTTTCAAAAAGTAAGTTACATTCATTTTGGCACCCCTCCTACACATATGAACATAATTCTTCAAAACTCACAGTGACTACATTTAATTTCTACAATGTGCCAAATAAATTGTCACATTATTTATTCTATCTTATTTATTCTTACAAAAATCCTGAAATATAGGTATTCTTACTGATATCTTCCACATAAGAAAACTGAGGCTGAGAGCTTAGAGAATGTTCCCCAAATCACATCACATATATATGGAGGAAAGCAGGGTTTAGTATATCAGACAGGCAAAATTGCCCTTATACATAAAGACAGAATATCACTTTCAGATTACACTGGCTTATTTGTTACAAATTAGGTCCACTTACCATATATAATGTCAGATTCACTATTCTATAGCTTCTATCCCTCACTCTAAGTTCTTAAGAGTGAGGATTAGAGGCTGCCATTGTTACAAAACACATTAAGCCACCACTTGAGATACCAGCATCCCAAATGGGTGCAGGTTCAAGTTCCAATTGCTCCACTTCTAATTCAGCTCCCTGATAATGTGCCTGAGAAAAGCATCAGAAGTACTTGGGCCCCTGCACCCACTGGGAGACCCTGATGAAGCTCATGGCTCCTGGCTTCAGCCTGGCCCAGCCCTGGCTGTTCTGGCAATTTGGTGAGTGAACCTGAGGATGGAAGCTCTCTCTCTGTAACTCTGCCTTTCAAATAAATGAAATAAATCTTTAAAAAGAGCAAAACAGAACAAAAAAGAGTGAGGATTATATTGGAAATGTACCTTTGTGAAGGAAAAATGACAGATTTTATTTAAATAAATCTAGAATGATTTTGTGCCATTAGTAGGCCTGCTTCAACAAGAAAAAAAGATATGGTTCTGAAAACCTTTCCACCGTCTTCCCCAGAACTCACAGTACATTCCAACATCTGGGTTTATTTATTTATTATTGTTGTTTATTTTTATTCTTATAGGTGGAGCATCTGATTCTCTGAAGATATGAGTCTGGCATTTTAAAAACCTTATGAATGAAAGGCTTTGAAGCACTAGCAAGGTACTTTTCAAAAGCTATTTTTGTTCACTTAATTTGGGGGTGATGATCCTAAAAAGAGAATACTCATATATTCTCAAGTGAATTTTTATAATTGTAAGCCTTGTAACTTGGAAAATTTCCTAGAAAGAAGAGGAGAAAGAGGAGAGACTATCTGAAAAACAGGTATGGAGAAACCAAATAAGAATCATATCACACTTTTGAAAATGGAACTGAAGAGAAAGAGAAACTAGAGCCAGCACAGCTGGGGGGAGGGGGCGGGGAGCTTAGGATGGCACAGTATGGTAAAGAAGAAACACGGGACACTGTTGAAGATTTGTTTGCAAGTATCTCCCCCACTGATTCTATCAGTTGGATAATAATTTTGCTTAAGAGAACCCTTTTATAAAGTGTAAACATATCCTTGGAAGGGTAAAGTCACTGATTCTTCCTATCTTTACTTTGAGTTACTGTATTATATACAACCTAAGTAAACGTTTGGAGAATATCATTTCTAATTGGGTGTTTTGATTAAACCATGGAACATTCCAGAATAAAAACGATTAAGGGCTTCAGACAACAGACAGAACGATATAAAGGTGGAATGATGAGACAGTAAGGAGGTCTGGGCTGGGGAAAGGAAGTGAAAAAATACCTACTTTACAATTTTGCCACAGGAAAATGAAAGCTTATGATTCAAAGATCTCAAAGTTTCCTTCCCACTGTAGAATGCGATGAGGGTTATTATGCAAAAAAAAATTTTACATACAAAATCATATATGCTTTATTTTCCTTTCTGGAATCACTCAACTATTAAAGCAAAACAGCTTCCCTTTTCTACCTATTTTTTTAACAATATAAAACAGAATCGTTTATTAAAATTAGTTCCAGAGTGCAGAAATCACAGGGAGGTAAACAGCCTCTACGTAAAGAAGTGACTAAGACTCTCCAGTAGTTCATAAACGACTTAATGAACTCTGGGTTGCAAAAGAGATAGATTATTGAGATGGTTGAGAATCTCTTCCCAAAAACACACCACTCATTAACCAGAGGAGAGCAAAAGGAAAGAAAAAAAAAAAAAAACATTGCCCCAGCACCCTTAAGGTTTTCTCTTTCCCTTCAATTCGTCCAGTATTCCCTTCCATTCTTTGCTTATCGTTTTCCTTACACCTCTGCATCATCCACCTGTCAGGTCAGTGTCCACAGCCACTCCTGCAGGTCTCCATAGCTCCCCTTACCAGCTCACTTAAACGCATCCTGGGTTTAACACACCGCGGGACGCCTGCTCCCACGCCAGCCCCTTAGGGGCTCCAGAGAGCAGCGGATCCCGCTGAACCTCCCGCCGCCAGCCCGCATCCTCCCAGTGCCCAGCAGGGTAAGGCGGCCTGAGGGAACAGAACTAGCGGACTTTGTGGCTCCACACCTCCGTCCCAGGGTGTTCCTCTCTGTCCCCGGGCCGTCCTCAACTTACAGCGCACAGTGTGGAAGGCGCAGCGCGGCTGCTTCTCGAAACTCTTGCCTAATTTGAGAACTCGCTCGCGACGGTCCATATACCAGAGTCCGGATGCTCCATTCATCGTTATCCTCTCCTACTCCAGCGGCGCCTCTACCAGCGGCGGTCACCACCATCTGCCACCTCAGCTTGAAGCAGGTAGCAAGCACTTAGCGCTGCCAGCGCTGCCACCACAGGCCCCGCCCCGCGCCCGGCGCGCGCGGCCCTCTGGAACGCACTCGCGTTCTGATTGGCTGCCTGGCGCGTGGCGCCACGCCCCCTCGCCCGGAGGATCCTGGGCCCGCCTCCAGGCCCCTTGCCGCGTTGAGACGCAAGCCGCCGGGTAAAGGCCGCCACGCCTTGTGTGTGGTGGGATCAGGGTCATTTGGTGCGGGAACGCGAGGCGGGGATGAGGTAACGGATCTGAGGTGGCGGCTGAGGAGGAGGAGGTCGTCGGGGTGCCGAGGAGCCCGGACTCGAGTCTTTTAGACGAAGTATTAGAGTTCTTTATGGGATTGTCGGCCGACTCCACTACCTCTCTGTGGAGATTTCGCGTGGAAGCCGGGGCCCGGGGAGGGGCCATGTCTGGGCACGAGGCCAGCGTGGTGTCTAGAATTCGTAGTGAAGGAGCCTACGGCCCCAGAGCCTCTGTCCTGGGACTTGCCTGGTGTTTTCTTACCGTTCTGTATCCGAGGAAGTTCCCGGTGGCGTTAGGACCGGAGGAGGGAAGGGGGGAGGGGCAAAGCCGATTCCGAGTTAGAAACCACAGACCTTTAGAACCCTTGTAACTGGATTGCATTTGAGTTTCCTTTCATTTATTTGCATCACAGTGACCCGTGGAGGCAGTAAAGGCCAGGGAGACGCGATTCCCCAGGATCCAGGCTGCAGCCAGAGTTGGTGCTCTGGCAACAGGTTAATAGCGTTAATAATTGATAAATTATTCTCTTTTTTTCTTTTTCTGCCAAAATTCATGAATGTAAAGATGGAAGCAGTGTTGTGTTAGAGGAGAAGCACTCAGTTTACAAATGGTTGCTGTAACAGGTGGTTGTTTTTCAGGATGATTAGGTAGCTTTGTCAGCTGTTATAGGTTTAAAGGAAATGAAGATCCGTTTGTCTAAATTCTGCCCTTTAAAATTATTTATTTGAGAGGCAGACAGAACTCCCATCTGATGGTTCACCCCCCAGTTGAGCTACTGGGAGATGGGAACTCAATGCAGGTGTCCCACATGGGTGGCAGGAACCCACCCACTTGGCCCATCATCACACCTCCCAGGGTCCACTTAGCAGGCAGCTGGATTCAGGAACTGGAGCTGGGATTGGAACCCAGGTACTCAGATAACTGGACATGGGTGTCCTAATTGGCAGCTTAACTGCTAGGCCAAACGCCCTCCTTTAGATTCTACCCTTTTAATGTATACTAAGACTATTTCAAATGTTAGTTACATATTCAGGTTCCAGAACCAGAAACTCTGAATTTGAACCCAGCTTCATACTTAACAATGAGACTTTGTGCAAACTAATTAAACTCTGAAAAGTTAAGTATGCTCATTGTTAAAGGTGAGGGGGAAATGATAGTACCTTTCCCTTAGAGTTGTTGAAATGATTAAATGAGTTAATACAGGAAAGCAATTCGCATAATTGATGGCACATAGTAAGGACCCTCCAAATTATTAAAGCTCAGCTCTACTGTTCCACATTTTGATTTTTTAAAACTAATAATTTGTTTATTTGAAAAGCAGAGAGAGACAGAGATCTCATCTTCTGGTTTACTCCCCAAATGACTGCAAAAGCTCGGGCGGGTTGGGCCAGGCTGAAACCAAGAGCCCAGAACTCAGTCCAGGTCTCCCACTGGGTGGTAGGGAACCAACATTACCTGCTGCCTCCCACCATGTGCATTAGCAGGATGCTGGAATCAGATGTGAAGCTGGAGCTCAAACCCAGACACTCCAATATGGGATGCAGGTGTCCCCAGCTGTGTCTTAGTGTCCAAATACTTACCTCCATTCTACAATTTTTTTTAAAGATTTATTTTATTTATTTTAAAGAGGGAGAGAAAAGGGTCTTCAATCCCCTAATCACTCCCCAGCGGCTGCAATGGCCAGAGCTGAACCCATCTGAAGCCAGGAGCGAGGAGGTTTTTTGAGTCTCCCATGTGGGTGCAGGGGCCCAAAGACTTGGTCTGTCCTCTGCTACTTTCCCAGGTGCATTAGCAGTTAGCTGGATTGGAATATGGGATGCCAGCACCATAGGTTGGGGCTTTAACCCACTGTACTGCGTCACAGCGCCGCCTCCCGCTTATGCCCCCCTCCTTCTACATTTTAAGACTATCACTAGTGTATCCCCTTTCTTCTTCTTTTTTTTTTTTTAGACTTCCTTCTCTTCTAAATTTTGAATTATTCTAGGAGATAGGAATTGATAGTTTGTTTATGTATAAGAAAACCGGTTCAGAGAAACCCAATTTTTTTTTTTTTTTTTTGCCTATGGTCTGCATTCTTATCATGTCTGTCACCCATTTAGCACTTGAACATATTTTGTGTATGTATGTACACATATTTGCTTTTCTTTTCCAATCAGAACATTAGCAGGAAGTCTGTCCTATATAAAAATCTTTGAGATCCTTTTATCTACCATACTGCTTTATACATATTTGGTGATGATATTTTAGTAATGTTTTATTATGGTAGCCATGATATCAAGAAGAATGTTTGAAGTCTGCTTTAAAATGCTTCTAACCAGAAATCTGGGAAAAAGTTCAAGAAATTGAATTTCAGAATGCTGGAGGCTTATTCATTTATTCATCCTTTCACCATGTATTTATTAAGTACCTACCATATACCTGGCACCTGTCTAGCCACTGAGGCTATAGTAGTAAATGAAAATTAAGACAGCCACTACAAAAGGTAGATTTACCTTACCTTCTGGTGTGAATTTTCTCTAAATATATACTAAAATGAATTATGTTGGACTAACACAAAAATAAATACACAGACAAAATAGAATCCAAAAATATATCCTCTGTGTGTATGTATACTTAATGTATGAAAATATGGCATTTCACATGGTTTGTGTTGTGTCTATTCATGACCAGTTACCTCAGGAATTTATTAATTCTTTGTGCATTTGTCCTTTTTTAACCAGTCTGTAACCTCCTCTAACTCAGAAAATACAGTTGAATTCCTTTCTCAAACCATTCATGGGTATAAATATAAGAAAAACCACAGAAACACTAAAAAACTTGATGTGTTTTAGCTCTTGGGGTAGACAGGATCTTCTAAGTGTGATACAAAAGGCTGAAGTGGAGAGGAAAAGCTTGTTATATTTGCATAAAAGTTATAAAACTAGGAGTGAGCATTTAATTTGGTAGTTGAGATACATTCCATACATAGTACCTGGATTAAATTCCTAGCTGCAAGTCCTGACTCCAGCTTCCTGCTAATGTAAACTTTGAGAAGCAGCAGTGATGGCTCAAGTAATTGGGTTCCTGCAACCCACATGGGAGACCTGGATTGTGCTCCCAGCATCTGGCTCGGGCCTCAGGCCCAACCCCAGGTGTTGCGGTTATGTGTGGACTGAACCAGCCAATAGCAACTCTGTCTGCCTCTATGCCTCTCAAATTAAATAAAAGCTCATATTCATAAGTGAAAAGCTTAAAAAAGAATACAACAAGCCAATAAAAAAAGGTTAAGGGATATGAATAGAAAATATATAGAAGAAAAAATGAGGGGCAGGCATAGTGGATTAAGTCACACACTGCCTGTGGCACCAGCATCCCAAATGGGTACCAGTTCAATTCCCAGCTGCTGCACTTCTGATCTAGCACTCGGTTAATGTGCCTAGGAAAGTGGCAGAGGATGACCCAAGCATTTGGGCCCCTGCATCCAAGTGGGAGACCTGGAAGGAGCTCCTGGCTTTGGCCTGGCCCAGCCTTTGCTGTTGTGGCTCTTTGGGGAGTGAACCAGCAGACGGAAGATCACCCTCTCTGTTTCCCTCTCTGTGTAACTCTGCCTTTCAAATAAATAATAATAATAATAAAAAGAAAAAGTGGCCAGTGATCATAAAATGTGCCTGACTTACCTGATACTCAAAGAAATACAAATTAAAACAAGATCATACCATCTTTCATTTAGCAAATGAAATGTGAAAGTTAACATTAAGTATTTAAAAAGTGCAGTAAAATGAGAATCGTCATATTTTGGTAGAAGTATAAACTGGAACAATCACTTTGGAGTAAAACTGATTCTACTTGAAATTTAAAATATATATATCCTATGACCCAATATCAAGGGAAATTCATCCTATATAAATTCTGTCATGATTGCATAAAGATGCATACATCAATATTCATTGTAGCATTGCTTAATGCTAACGTTAACCTGAATGACCTCAAATAACGGCGAGGTTTGAATATATCTTGATGCACCTTTATAAAGGAAACATAGTGTAATTTAACCATTGGAAAGAATGAGATTATTATGTGTTCTCTTTTGCAATGTTTTGGGCTTCCCATTGACCAGGTATTATCTATTAATGATTTATATTTTTCTTAATGAGATGATTTATTGTGTGATGGCCAACTCTTCAATATAAAGGATGAACCATAGTGCTAGTTGTGAAGAATAATAGTTGTAAAAAGTGAGAGGCTGGAGCCACGGCTCACTAGGCTAATCCTCTGCTTGCGGCGCTGGCACCCCAAATTCTAGTCCCAGTTGGGGCGCCGGTTCTGTCCTGGTTCCTCTTCCAGTCCAGCTCTCTGCTGTGGCCTGGAAAGGCAGTGGAGGATGGCCCAAGTCCTTGGGCCCTGCACCCGTGTGGGAGACCAGGAGGAAGTACCTGGCTCCTGGCTTCGGATCGGCGCAGCACGCCGGCCGTAGCGGCCGTTTGCGGGGGTGAACCAACGGAAGGAAGACGTTTCTCTCTGTCTCTCTCACTGTCTAACTCTGCCTGTCAAAAAAAGAAAAAAGTGAGAAGTAGGATATTTGGGAATATGATTTGTATTATTATTTTACATAGGAGGGAATATAGTATTTAAAACCATAGACTTTGGAGTCAAACTGATTTGATTTAATTTGTCACCACATGCTGTTAGAATCATGACAGATTTTTTGGTTTAACCTACTATGCCACAGCACCAGCCCCTTAACTGACATCTTAACCACCAGGCTAGACACCTGCCCCAGTGACTAGAATTTTTATTGAAAGATGGGTCACTGCTATGGTTTGGATCTGGTTTGTCCCTCAATGGTTAATGTATTGGAAACTGCCCCGGTGTGATGGTGTTAAGAGAGTGGGACTTTTTTGGGTGGGGTTTAGTATGAAATAAATAGGTCATTTGGGAGGCTGTCTTCAGAAGGGATTATTGTTCTTTGTGGACCCTGGTTAGTCCTCATTACAGGGTTGTTACAAAAGAGCAAGCCTGGGACAGGAATTGTGGTACAGTACGTTAAACTGCCATTATTTCCACTATTTCCCAAGATGTGATAAAAATTTACTCTTCTCTTTTCAAATAAGGCAAGAAAAGCTATCTTCATTTATGTAACAAACATTATTTAGGTAATGAATACTTTATTCTCTATTCTGTTAAAAATGTAGGTTGTATAAGAAATGAAGCCAACAGGTACAGACCCAAGGATTTTATCTCTAGCTGCTGAAGTTGCAAAAAGTCCTGAGCAGAATGTTCCTGTTATATTGTTGAAGTTAAAAGGTAAGAAAATCATTTTGTGATTGTGTAATGTGGTTTAAATAAAAAATAATTTCATCATTGTTACAACTTCTCATTTGTCCAGAGAAATCTATACTATAACAGTGATAATGCTTTACCTTTTAATTATTTTTAATGGTTAGTCAACATATAAAAATACAAGTAGATTTTGGATATATTGAACAAAAATAAGTATATCTTATTTCTCTTTGCCTTAGAAATAATAAATGACACACCTTTAGGAAGCTCAGAATTGAAGAAAATCAAACAAGATATATATTGTTATGACCTCATTCAGTATTGCCTTTTGGTCCTTAGTCAAGATTGCTCTCGAATCCAGGGTGGTTGGACTACAATTTCCCAGCTTACACAGATATTAAGGTAAAATTAAGCAATAAATCTGCTTGTTCTTGAGGGATGTAGTTATTCTGATTTTCAGAATTTACTTCTATCTTTATCTGCTTAACAAGTATTGGAAACCTGCTGTGGTGCTTTGATTGTACTTTTCCTTTGTACAATATGCTATTGTTCATATTTCTATTTGCAACTGACTCTCAGATTTCCTTCCATAAGCTTCATGAGGATCGTGATCCTTTCTTTTGTTGAATAAGTATCTAATATACTCTTTGCTGAGAAATATTTGAAGAAATAAAGAAAGTCACTGGCTTTGTACTTCAGAACTTAAAATAGAGATAGAAAATCATGTAATTGTATGATACAAGGCAAAATGAAATAGGTGCTAAAGTGAAAGTGCTATAG
Organism: Oryctolagus cuniculus; assembly: GCF_964237555.1. Taxonomy (NCBI): domain Eukaryota; kingdom Metazoa; phylum Chordata; class Mammalia; order Lagomorpha; family Leporidae; genus Oryctolagus; species Oryctolagus cuniculus. Next base: position 78,108,369 of record NC_091435.1, on the reverse strand, counting down.
GAGAAGCGATATCAAAGCTATTTTATTGACACATCCTATCATTAAAATTTAGGAGCAGCATTTACTTTTTTACTGCTATGCTAAAAATTATAGAAAAAAGATTACAATCACTTTTTAAAAGAAGGCAGTAAAATCAGATGTTTTTAATGCCTAAACCACTTCCTGATTAAATAACTGAAAGAATGCATTTATTAAATAAATGTTAGCCTGCTTTTTCCTTGTTTAAACAAGCTATTTGATTTTTAATGAACTATACCCCACTGAAGGGGTTTGTCATATTTACACTATGGCTTATATCCTAACTTTCTAAACTGCTTATTCCTACTTTATTACTAAAGGCCAAATTTAAAATATATTGTTAAAACCATTAATAAATGGATTTTTTTATATTTTAGTTTTTAAATGAATGATTTCCTTCAATAAATAAAGCCTTATGTTTTTGTTTTGATTAAATATGCTAACTCTTGACAACATTGTTCAAGCTAGACTTTCTGGGATGGGATTCAAGCAAGTTCTCATGTTTGTGAATGCACAAATAAATATAATTTTATATGTTAGTACTCTAAATCAAAATAGTTCCTTTTAAATAATTAACATTAGGAACTAAAGAGAAAAGAAAAATTGATACATGTGCACATTACCCCTATTAACTTTAGAAATCAAAGTACCTGGGCCGGTGATGTGGTGTGGTGGGTAGAGTCACCACCTGCAATGCCAGCATCCTGTGTGGGTGCCAATTCAAGTTCTAGCTGCTCCATTTCTGATCCAGCTCTCTGCCGGTGTGCCTGGGAGAGCAGCAGAAAATGCCCCAAGTATTTGGGCCCCAACCCCATGTAGGAGACCCAGGGGAGACTCCTGGTTTTGGTCTGGCCCAGCCCTGGCTGATGCAGTTATTTGAGGAGTGAACCACAGGATGGAAGACGTCTCTCTTGCTTTGTTTCTCTCTCTCTGTTGTTCTGCCCTTCAAATAAATAAAATCTTTAATAAAAAAAGTACAAACAAAAAAATACTTGATTCATGTGAATTATGCCAGTTACGTTTTTAGCGTGCTCCATATATATTCATCAGTTATCAATATCCGCACATTTTGTTGAAAAGACCCAAACGGGTCAGCATTAGATCACAGTTGATAAGCTGCCACCTGTGATGCTGGCATCCTGTGTGAGCACCAGTTCAGGTTTTGGCTGCTGCACTTCTGATACAACTCCCTGTGGATGTGCCTGGGAAGACAGCAGAGAATGGCTCAAGTACTTGGGTTCCTGCCATCCACATCAGAGATCCAGATGGAGTTCCTCCAGGCATCTGTCAGTCTGGCTTCTTTCCAGCCCCAGCAATTGTGACCATTTGAGGAGTGAACCAGCAGATGGAAGATAGATCCATAGATATCTCTCTGCCTCTGTCTCTCCTCCTCTCTCTCTAACTCTGCCTTCCAAATCTTTTAAAGCAGTGATAAAAAATTACTTAAAAAGCAATACTTACCCATATGAGTACCACCTGCTTTTGGGCTGAGGGCTCTTTTTGGTATTAGTCTATACTAATATTCTTTATTGGGTAAGCGTTTACCATAGCTGTTAAAATGCTGATTAAATTCTTCATATTCTGTATCAGAGTACCTGGGTTCAAGGCCCAGCTCTCGATCCTGACTCCAGCTTCCTGTTGATGCAGACCCTGGGAGGCAGTGGTGGTGGTTAGGAAGTTCTGGCCACCCAGTGCTGGAGACCTGGGTTGAGTTCTCAGCTCCTGACTTAGTCCTGGCTCAGTACAGCTGTTGAGGGTGTTTTCAGAGTAAGCCAGTAGATGAGAGTGCTTTCACTGCTCACTTTCCCTGTCTGGCAAATAAATTTAAAAGCTTTAAAAATTTTTTTAAATGACTGAGACTTCTGAATATATTTGACTCATATCCAGGGAGTAACTTTTATATGTCGTTTCAAGAGGGCATATTTCTCTAAATGAAATTCTCTCCTTTAATATGTATAGCAAAGTGTTCCTAGAGAGTTATATTTTTGCTGTTTTCCCTTCTGATAATATGGAATATGCAGATGTGCAGATCTTACAAAAGTGTATCTATTGGAAAGTCAAACTGGTGTAAAATTAGAGCTTTTGATTTCTTTCTCTGTGCCTTGAAGACTAATCCTACCCTGGGTAAGGGGTGTTTTTTGCTCTTGAAGGTCTAAGTACATCAGTTAACACAAATATTGTTCATGAATTAAACTCTGAAGGCTGCTGGCGTCATGGCTCACTTGGCCTATCCTCCACCTGCGGCACCAGCACCCCGGGTTCTAGTCCCGGTTGGGGTGCTGGATTCTGTCCCGGTTGCTTTCAGTCCAGCTTTTTGCTGTGGCCCAGGAAGGCAGTGGAGGATGGCCCAAGTGTTTGGGCCCTGCACCCGCATGGGAGACCAGGAGGAAGCACCTGACTCCTGGCTTCAGATCAGTGCAGTGCGCCGGCCGTAGCAGCCATTTGGGGAGTGAACCAATGGAAAAGGAAGACTTTTCTCTCTATCTCTCTCTCTCACTGTCTAACTCTGCCTGTCAAAAAAAAAAAAAAAAAAAAAAAACCCTCTGAAGGCATTCTAAGGTTTTAGAATGGCTACAGTCAATTCACTCAAAACTTGACTGGCTTCTCTTTATTGTGAGTCAAATGTCTTTTGTTTCCTGAAGTACTTGTAGGTCTTCTGTACATGTGAATTCTGGACCTAAGTATAAGAAAGGCCTACGCCATAGTCTACTGTTTGAGAAAGTTCTTAGACCAGTTTTCCAAGAAAAGTTCTTCATTGGCCTGGCAACCAGGTTGATTCTAAAAGGTCCTATTATGATACAATCTCTGTAAAAGCTTGAATATTTAACTGAAATTTATAATGAACACAAATTTGTAATTTATTTCAGCCATTGCTGTGTGGGCTTAGAACCTGGAGAAGATGCAGAGGAATTTTATAAGGAATTACTTCCATCAGCTACAGAAAATTTTCTAATTTTGGGAAGACGATTGCAAACATGTTTTATCAATGCAGCTAAGGTATGTGTGTGTGTTTATTTAGTGCTTTGTAGACAAATCATTTTAATTTTCAGGGATGCAGTATTTGGCTAAAAGTATATAGAACAATGGGTTTTAGCTTTTTTAAAGTTACAACCCCAAAAATCATCTCTACATTTGAAAATTTTTAAATGGTAGCTAAAGCATACTGTATAACTTTCCAAAGGATCTGCCTTACTACTCAACTTTCAACATAAGCCATAAATACTTATATCCATAGCATTCCTAAAACACACTTTCTGCTTTAATTATTAGTAGAGGAAAGTACATTCTCCAGGCCCAGGACTTTTGTGAGTAGTTTGTGAGGACTTTTATGAGTAGTGAACATGAGCTGGCGCCGCGGTTCAATAGGCTAATCCTCCGCCTGTGGTGCTGGCACACCGGGTTCTAGTCCCGGTCGGGGTGCCGGATTCTGTCCTGGTTGCTCCTCTTCCAGGCCAGCTCTTTGCTGTGGCCCGGGAGGGCAATGGAGGATGGCCCAAGTGCTTGGGCCCTGAACCCGCATGGGAGACCAGGAGAAGCACCTGGCTCCTGGCTTCAGATCAGCGCAGTTCGCTGACCGCAGCAGCCATTGGAGGGTGAACCAACCGTAAAAGGAAGACCTTTCTCTCTGTCTCTCTCTCTCACTGTCCACTCTGCCTGTTAAAAAAAATGAAAAAATGAGTAGTGAACATGGAGTAAATATCAGTTTTCTATTTAATTTTTCAAATCTCTAGTTAAAAATTTTTAAAGATAAGCATTTGGTGTAGCAGTTAAGATGCAGCTTGGGACTCCCTCATCCCCTATTGGAGTGCTTAGATTTGGTCCTATCTCTACTTCTGATTCCAGCTTCCTGCTTATACACAACCTTCAGGGCAGCAGGTGATGACTTAAGTGGGTATCTGCCATCCATGTGGAAGACCTGGATTGAGTTCCTTGCTCCTGGCTTTGGCCTGGCCCAGTCCCAGCCATGGTGTGCATTTGGGGAGGAAACTATTAGATACAAAGGCATGCACTTGCATGTGCTCTCTTGCTCTCTCAAATAAGTATAAGTAAATAAATTTTAAAAAATTAAAATACCATAGACTGAGTGGCTTCTAAAACAGGCACTTATTTATTGCAGTTCTAGAGTCTGGGGAGTCCAAGATCAAGGTGATTACAGTTTGGTTCTTGAGGCCACTCTGTTTGCTCATGTTACTTTGTTTGTGGGAGTACAGGAATGAGGGGAGCTGTCCTATCTGTCCTATCTGCCGCCTCTTATAAGAGCACTGATTCTGTCATGAGGATGTCGTTCTCTTGACCTCATCTAAACATCAGTGTAATGACCTAGCACCATACCACCTCCAAATATCACATGGGGGTTAGAGCTTCAACATACGAATTTTGATGGACACAAACGGTCCATAACAGTCACTATCTTAAGTTCCATTTTAGGTGCTTTGAGTATATAAAGAGTAAATTTAAGAAACTCCTGGGCTAATAAAGTAGACAAAATCTTGTATTATTTTGGTTTTGTGTGGTTTTTTTAAGATTGATTTATTTATTTGAAATTCAGAATTACAGAGAGGCAGAGACAGAGAGAGAGAGAGAGAGAGAGGCACTACAGGCGGCAGCTTTACCTGCCGTGCCACAGAGTGAAATTGAATGGGAAATACAACAATATGAACAACATGTTAGTTTGATTATAAGAAATTGTTGGCAGATTTAACGCCGTGGTAGAACATATGATTTCCATATCATAGGTCACAGATTCTACTTCTGACATCTCCATTGCTATTTTGAGGGACACTAACACTAAATATTTTCATATTTGCTAGATTTAGTTTATTTAGTTTTATTTATTTAGGTCACCTGAAGGAACATGAGCTATGAGAGATTGTGTTTGACTTGATTTTTTTAACCAGCTGTACTATAAACTAACTCTAGAGCGTTTAGGCAAATCACTTTATTTCATTGTACCTCATTTTCCTCTTTTGTAAAATGATTTCTGTCTCATCAACAGCCCAGGCCATTACATAAAGTTTATCTTCTCATCAAAACATGTCTATTTAATATTTTCCTTTATGAGCAGTAATAATTATTTCTTTTATATAGTATATGTTAATGTATTATGTAATATATATTATGTTGACATTGCTATAGTTTTGTATATTATGTGTAATGTAATTGTTACATACAATTATATATACAAATTGTAATATATATATTTAAAGATCTATTTGTTTTTATTTGAAAGGCAAAGTTACAGAGAGAGAAAAGGAGAGGGAGGGAGAGGGAGAGAGCTTTCATCCACTGGCTCACTCCCCAAATGACCACAATGGCTGGAGCTGGGCCAGTCCAAGTGGGTGCAAGGGGCCCAAGGACTTGGGCCATCCTCTGCTGCTCTCCCACGCACATTAACAGGGAGCAGGATAGGAAATGGAGCAGCCAGGACATGAACCATTTGGGATAGCAGCATTGTAGTCAGAGGCTTTACCTGCTACAACAAAGCACTATATATTATAATATATTATAATTGTTATATGCAGTTAAATATTCTCTAAAATGTTTGATATCAGAGATATTTCTTATTTTGGAGTTTTTCAGATTTTGGAAAACAAGTATTTGCATAGACTTTACTGGTTAAACATCCATAATCTCCAAAGCCAAGAAGAAAATGTGTATAGAATATCTAATATCTGTGTGTGTGTGTGTGTATGTATACTAGGGGATAAAAAATGTGTATGGGGCTAGCGCTGTGGTATAGCAGGTAAAGCTGCCACCTGTGGTGCCAGCATCCAACATGGGCACCGGTTCCAGTCCTGACTGCTCCACTTCCGTCCAATCAAGCTCCCTGCTAATGTGCCTGGGAAAGCGGTGAATGATGGCCCAAGCCCTTGGGCTCCTGTGACCCACATGGGAGATCCAGATGAAGCTCATGGCTTTGGCCTTGTCCAGCCCTGGCTATTGCACCATTTGGGGAATGAACCAGCAGATGGAAGATGCATCTCTCTCTGCCTCTGCTTTGTAACTCTGACTTTCAAATAAATAAACAAATATTTAAAAAAAAAATACCTATGTGAGTATTTGAAGTATTGTAAGGATAAGTCTTGTTAACCTGTGTTGGGAACCATTTATGGATAACATTATCAAACGGGCTTTTTTGTTGTTGTTTTAAAAATTTGCTTATTTATTTGAAAGGCAGCACATCATGATTTTGAACAACCCTTGTCTTGACTATTGAGGAACAATGTTTTTTGTTTTTGTTTTTTCTTCATACTGTTTGTTGAACTCTCTACTTAGTATAGGGTTAATCTTATGAGTATAGAGTTAACTGAAAATAGATCTTTGTATAAAATAAGAATGGGAGCCGGCGCCGCGGCTCACTAGGCTAATCCTCCACCTAGCGGCGCCGGCACACCGGGTTCTAGTGCCGGTCGGGCCGCTGGATTCTCTCCCAGTTGCCCCTCTTCCAGGCCAGCTCTCTGCTGTGGCCCGGGAAGGCAGTGGAGGATGGCCCAAGTGCTTGGGCCCTGCACCCCATGGGAGACCAGGAGAAGCACCTGGCTCCTGCCTTCGGATCAGTGCGGTGCCGTGGCGGCCTTTGGAGGGTGAACCAATGGCAAAAAGGAAGACCTTTCTCTCTGTCTCTCTCTCTCACTGTCCACTCTGCCTGTCAAAAAAAAAATTAAAAATAAATAAATAAACCTTTAAAAAAAAATAAGAATGGGAGTAGGAAAGGGAGGAGAAAGAAGGGTGGGAGTATGGGCAGGAGGGAGGGTGAATTTGTATTTATGAAATGCATGAAGTTTGTATTCCTTAAATAAAATTTTAAAAATTTAAAAAAAAAGGCACATCAGAGAGGGAAAGACAGATCTTTGATCTACTTGTTCACTCTCCTAATGGCTACAGCAGCCAATGCTGGGCCATTCTGAACCCAGGAACCAAGAACTCTATCCCAGTCTCCCACATGGGTGGCAAGGGCCTAAACACTTGGTCTATCATCCACTTCCTTCCCAAGTGCTTTAGCAAAGAGCTGGATGGGAAGCAGAGCAGCCAGGACTCAATCCAACATCCCGATATGGGATATCTGAGTCCCAAATGGCGACTTGACGTACTGCATCACACCACTGGCTCCTATTTAAAGGGCTTTTTAAGAAAAGTGGTGTCAGGGTGCCAGATTCTGTCCCGGTTGCTCCTCTTCCAGGCCAGCTCTCTGTTCTGGCCCGGGAGTGCAGTGGAGGATGGCCCAAGTCCTTGGGCCCTGCACCCGCATGGAAGACCAGGAGAAGCACCTGGCTCCTGGCTTTGGATCAGTGCGGTGCGCCGGCCACAGCGGCCATTGGAGGGTGAATCAATGGAAAAAGAAGACCTTTCTCTCTGTCTCTCTCTCACTGTCCATTCTGCCTGTCCAAAAAAAAAAAAAAAAAAAAAAAAAGGAAATAAGAAGTATAAGACTATTGTTTTAAATTAGCAGCAGTGAAGAATTGCTATCCCCTTTCTGACATGTCTTTGGGTAACACTGGTAAAGTCAGTTTACTGAACCAAATTTTATATCTGAAGTGACTTTTTTTTTTGGTGGTGTTTTTTTCAGTATTTAAGTCAGCACCTATCTATCCCTGTACTAGAATAATAGAAAATCCTTTCATTATTATAGAGAATAATCATGGCAATCATATTTTTACTATTGTCATTGATACTGTTCTACTACAGTATGTTTCAGACATAAAGTGGTCTTTATACACCTTTCCATAATTTACATAAATGACAAAATTGTAAGTGGAATCTGTGCTTCTTATTTCCCATTGTAACACTTTAATCTAGGCTGATTTCTTACTCTACGTTCCAGAAAGGAAGAACTGGGAAAAAAATAATTTGTTTACTGATAAAATGTTAATTGTGTCCGAACTATTTGAGACACTGAGTTCATCATGGAGCACTAAATGACATGACCTCTGCCCCTAAAAAGTCATAGAGTGGAAACTAGAACTGAAGTGAACTATTAATAATACCTTACATGTGGACACCTATATTTGCATATTGTAGTGGCTTTCAACTCTGACTTTATAACCAAATCACCACCTGATTTCGTGAAAATAACAGATGTTCAGACTTTATCTTTGGAGATTCAGATTCAGTATATTTGGATTAAATCATGTATGTAATTTAAAAAGCTCCACAGGTGATTCTGATACATAGCAAGTGTTAAGAAATCCTAGTGTTTCAACTTGTATTCTTATGCCATTTATAGTCTTTTATTTTTCTGGATAACAACTATTTTTAGTAGGTTAATAGGTAGCGTGTTAGTCTCCTTTAGCCACTGGCTTTACAAATTAAACTAAAACCTGTATAATTACGTAACTCCCAAACAGCTAAGTTAGATCTGGAAACCAGATTCTCTGACTCACCAGAGAGGTTTTTTTTTTTTTTTTCCTTATAAAAATAAGTTACAGAAAAGTAAATTTGGTTTTTCTTGTGTGTTAAGGGTGAAGAAAAGGATGAATTACTACACATTTTCCAAATTCTGACTGATTCTCTCTTCTGGCTATTGGGAGGCCATGTTCAACTCATACAGAACGGTAAGAGAAAAGATCTTAATGTGACTGATAGTTACTGTAGAGTCAACTGCTAACAGTTCAGTATTTTTTCTAAAAATAAATTCCTCATAAACCATACTATGGCCACAGTGAAACAAAACCATGTTGAAATAATGCCATAATTTAAAAAGCCAATTCCAAATTTGAGCTTTAAATTGTCAACATTGACAATATGAATATTATATCAAGAGAAATATTGCTAAAATATAACTTTCTTGGGGCTGGCATTGTGGTGCAGCAAATTAAGCCACTGCCTATTATGCCAGCATCCCGTATGGGCACTGGTATGGGTCCCAGCTGGTCTACTTCTGATCCAGTTCCCTGATAATGTACCTGGAAAAGAAGAGGAAAATGACCCAAGCACTTGTGTCCCTGCTACCAACATGGGAGACCCAGATGGAGTTGCAGGCTCCTTGCTTTGGCCTGGCCTAGCCCTGGCCATTGTGACCATTTGGGGAATGAATCAATGGACAGAAAATTGTTCTTTATTTCTCTTTTCCTTGTCACCCTGCCTTTCAAATAAATCTTTAAAAAAGTACATAAATTATGTCTCCCCTTACATTTTACTGTTTCATAAATCTCAGATAATTTTAGTAGATCTGATCATTTGCACAGCTTAATCCAGAAAAACAGTTTTTACATTTCAAATATTACAGTTAGTGCTTTAGATCTATTGTGAGAGAAATCCCTATATACAGAGTAAATATGATTTAACTCATAAGCCTATCCATCCAACTTAAGAATAAGCTTTCATATGATGACGTTTTACATTTTTTTGGTTAAATAGTTCTTTAAACTGGGAACTTTTAATAACATTTTTTCTGTAATGGGAACTTAATAGGTAATGGTTTTCAAAAAGGAAGTATTTAGACATGTTACTTAACTATATAGATATAACTAAAAGTGTGAAAAATTTGATTTGACATAAATGCAATACTATAGGGATGTTTTTTAAAGGAAACAATACTTTGATGCTTTATTTTTACCTCTTTTTCTCTTCAGAATCATACATGCACTAAAAATCAAATAATTCAATAAGGATATTTAAGAAAAATACCTAACTCTTACACCCACTCTTATTTCCCATATTCCAAATGTAGCCACTTTCAATTAGTATAACTAACACTTTTGGTCAGTGATATCGATATAGCTAAGTAACATGTCTAAATGCTTCCTTTTTAAAAACCATTACTATTAATTTCCCATTATAGAACAAATATTAAAAGTTCTGAGTTTAAAGAGCTATTTAACCACAAATATTAAAGCATTTAGGATTATGGATACAAAAGACCTAGTAAAAAGAGACAGAGTATTTGATTAGTGTTTTAAAAATACAATATTCCTTTGGAAAACAATAATATAACAAAAAGGATAATGTTTCTTGAGTTAATCTATATGTTTAAAATATTTACAGATGAGAACAGTGTTGTGGCACAGTGGGTTAAATCGTGCTTGTGATGACAGCATCCAATATTGGAGTGCTGGTTTTAGTCCCAATGACTCTGCTTCTAACCCGGCTCCCTGCTAATGTGCCTAGGAAGGCAGGAGATGGTGGCCCACTTTGTTCTTTCTCTCTTTTTTCCTTGTCACCCTGCCTTTCAAATAAATGAATCTTTTAAAAAAGTACATAAATTATGTCTCCCCTTACCCTGCCATCCATGTGGGATACTAGATGGAGTTCCTGGGTCCTGACTTCAGCTTGGCCCAGACTTAACTATTGCTGCCATCTGGGGAGTGAACGATCCTCTCCCTCCCCCACACTCTCTCCCTCCGCCTTCCCCTTCCCCTACCCCTCTCGTGAACAATTTTCTCTCTTTCTTTCTTCCCCTCCATCTCTGCCTCGCTTTCCCTCTCCCCGTCCTCCCTCCCTCTCTACTTTCCTCCCTCCCTTAAGCTCTGCCCTTCAAGTAGTAAATAACAATAAATAAATAAATATGTTTAAAAATAAAATATCCATGGATTAGATGATGGTTGGGATACCTGCATCCTATACTAGAGTGCCTGGGTTCAAGTCCCAGCTCTGCTCCCTATTCCAGCTTCCTGCTAATGAGTACCCAAAGAGGCTCAAGTAGCTAGGTCCTTGCTATTCATGTAAAAGATATAGATTGAGTTTCCTACTTCCAGCTTCAGTCTTGCAAAGCCCCAGCTATTGCAAGCATTTGAGGAGTGAAGCAATAAATGGGAGCTTTGTGTCTGTCTTTCTGCCTCTCAACTTAATTAAAATATCTATAAGGTAGCTATGAAAACTAAGTTAAATCATTGTAAAATTTATATGCAAATACAAATAGGCACATCAAAAATGGCATTTCCAACAGCTTTTTTTCTTTAAAAGGAATCAAGTCCTTGGACAAATGGCTGACTATTGGCCTGGAGTAGAAAGTATACAAGGAGAGCTTCAGTGTCTGGACTGTCAAATATAAGGGAAGCCAGCAAAATCTATTAGGAGATTATGGAAAGGATTCAGGGTCTTCTACTAGCCACATACAGGAAATTATGAACAGTAATAAGGATAATAAATGCAGTAGATTGAAGATGCCAAATATAGTAAGATGCCAAAACAGTCACCATTGGTGTAGGCTAGGGATCAACAAGATTGGCCAGGAATTAATTTTTGTTAAGATTTGCACAAATGCTATCCTGTCTGCTCTTAGGTTTGTTTAAAATTTTCATTATGAAAAATTTAAATAAACAGGTAAAGTGTTGGTTTTTGTTTGGAGGAGTGGTGGCAGGAAAGTAGAACTTACTCTATCAAGTTACTTGCCTACAGTTGAAAAACAGCAGGGGCCCCCCAAATTAATTATATGGTAATATATTATGAGACAATATAAAAAATAAAAAATAAAATGGGGAGCCAATGTGGTGATGCAGAGGGTTAAGCTGCCACTTGCAGTGCTGGTATCCTATATCTGAGTGTTAGTGAAGTACTGGTTACTCTGCTTCTAATCCAACTTCTTGCTAATGTGCCTGGGCCCCTGGGCTAATGACTTGGATCCTGCCACTCATGTGGGAGAACCAAATGGAGTTACTAGCTTCTGGCTTTGGCCTGGCCCACTGTGGCTGTTGCAGGCATTTGGGGAGTGAAGGGAAGTAGAGGGAAGATCTCTTTCTGTGTCTCTGTTGTCTCTTTTTCTCTCTGTTGCTCTGCCTTTCAAATAAATAAATAAATCTTTCAAACAATAATAAAATGGAATGACTTTAATAAATTATTTTAGTGTAAATGTTTCCAATAAATAAAAACATATTCAAAGTTAATTCAAGAGATATTAATAATATACTACTAATAATAATGGCAAATATACTTATTCTAGCTACAGGGAAGAGTTTTTTTTTACTAAGGTAATAAAAAATAGAAATATTTAATAATTATTTTTCTAAATTGTTACACATTTAAAAAATGGATCAGGTGAAATATTAGACTTCATAAAAAGAACGAAAAATAGAATTTTGGTATCAGAGAAATCGTATTTATTCTCTCAGAGATAGAAATAGGAAAGGAATAATTGTAGTGTACACAGCACTAGCTTACCATCATAACTGATATTAAAATTCTGCTTAGTTAGTGGAGAAGGGAATAGACAATGATATTTATTGAAAATATACTCTGTTCAGGGGCTGGCGCTGTGGCACAGCGGGTTAAAGCCCTGGCCTGAAGTGCTGGCATCCCATATGGGTGCCGGTTCTAGTCCCGGCTGCTCCACTTCTGATCCAGCTCTCTGCTGTGGCCTGGGAAAGCAGTAGAAGATGGCCCAAGTCCTTGGGCCCCTGCACCCACGTGGGAGACCCAGAAGAAGCTCCTGGCTCCTGGCTCCGGATTGGCCATCTGGGGAGTGAACCAGCGGATGGAAGACCTCTCTTTCTGTCTCTACTTCTCTCTGCAACTCTGTCTTTCAAATAAATAAAATATAAAAAAAGAAAATATACTCTGTTCTAGGACACATTAGCCCATGTGATAACTGTTATTGCAGATGAAGAAATGGAAGTTCTGAGAGATTAAACAACTTAGAAAAAAATCCAATTCCACGTCATAAGAACTGCTTAGAATCTAAAAATTGTAACTAATCAAAGCAAAAAGATTGTACTTAATGTTTTCATTATTGTTTAAAATATTATGTAGCAAAATTATTTTTCAAGAACTTGACAATTGATAGTTATCCATGATATAATTGCCTTAATATTCTGTCACAGCCATGGGAAATTTGGTTTTATTTACTGAAATTCATAGGTAGAAAAAGAATTCAAACTAGGATATATTATTTTACTTGAAATTTAAAGAGAAAAATAATAAATTCTTAGCTTGACTATAACTATTCATAAAAGTGGGATGACTGTTATTTATAGCTGTTTAAGATTTCTGCATCTTAAAATCATCTTTTTTTAGGCTACATAAAGCCAAGAAGTTTAACAGAAATGGTCACACTTTGATGTGGTTTAAAAAGAATAAAATCCCATTTTTGTTATCATAGAATCTTTGCTTTAATTTTCCTCCTTTTTTTCTTCCTTTAGTACTACAAAGTGATCATTTCTTACACTTACTGCAAACTGACAATGTTCAAATAGGAGCTACACTTATGACTCTGCTACAGAATATACTACTGATCAACAGGTGACTTGGTTTTATAAAATGTTACTGATTTTTATTTTTTACCAGAAACATTACCAATTTTCTAATTTTGCTAAAAATCAATTGTATGTGATTTTTCAATGACACAAAAGCTCTCTTGCCATTGTCTTTCAGGAAACATTAATATATGCATTACAAAAGATGAGAAATTTATTATCAAGTTGGTATCTTATCTCAGAGGTTAACAAGATTTTAGGTAAAATCTCAGGCTTAACAAAGACAGTCTGTCATATCTAAGAAAAATATTGTAACACAATAAAAAATGCTTAATCAGTGTTTATTAGTAAGCATCAAGCTCAGTATTGTGATAGGTATATTAAAGAAATAATAGTTCCACAGATCAAAATGGAAAGTTAGTGTACACATAGTTGGAATAATTCATTATTTCAGTTCAGAATGAGTATGGCTTTATTAAGCAGCTACTGTATACTAAGTATTATACTTGTCATTACATGTACAAAATTGAATAAGATATAAACCTTATCTGCAAAGAGCATATGGTAAAGTAGAAGAGACAGACATAAAACCATAATTGTAATGTATTACCCTGTAATGTTAAAGTTGTGCTTAAGTGTTAAAGGAGCTTCTAACCCAAGCTGAGGGATGATTACTTCCTGGAGAAAGTAACACATCAGATAAATGTTTAAGGATGATAAATTTGTCATGGAGGACTGGGAAAAAGTAGTATTTCCTGGTAAAGGTGACAAAATATGTAAAAGCACAGACGTAAAGAAAACATGCAGAGCCTGGAAAGTAAGTATAATTCATTGTTGTTGCATATGAAATTCAGAATCAGAGGTGGCTAGCAAGTCTTGAAAAACTTAGATGCTGTGTTAAGGAAACTAAGTCTTATTCTGTAGGCAATGAGAACTAGTGATTATGTTTTAGTTTTATTACTCAGTGACTCTGGAGGAAATATTTAAGGTAAAAAACTATAGACAAAGAAGGCAGTTAGAGAAAATAGTCATGCTAATGCAATGGAAGTAGTGAAATCTTGATTCTGGGCACTGGTACTTGGGAAGTTAGTTTAAAATTAATTAAAATCATCAAAATCTCACTTCTAATTAACTTGGAATAAAAGGGATGGATTTATCCTCCCACTTGAAGAAAAAAAAAGATGTCATAATACATCAGTTTTCAGAAAACTGAACATCAGTTCATGAAAGAAAGAGAGCCAAAGAAAACGAAATAAACCAGATAAATTTAACAATTTTCCTAGCTTATGCTACTGAGTTTCCAGACTGTGGTGTAGGAAGCGCTATAGCAGTCAGCTTCAGTTGAAGAGATAGAGCCGTAAGATTTTTGGGGAAAGGAGATAGCTTAGTTCACAAGATAGAAGCTCAGATGAGAGCTATGTAGAACTGCAGATGTGCTGAAGGTTGCCTTCAGCCATGTAGTATTGATCACCAAGTAAGTGTGAGGAAACTACCAAAGGACAGGGAAAACAGTAATCCAGAGGGATTAAAAGAAGTTTACACAGGGCCAGGAATAATGCTTGTCTCCAACAAACTGGAAAACCTCATAAATAATTTGGCATTAGGTAGAGTATTCAAGAAGATGTTACCTTAGTAATTAAAAACACCTGGACCATCCAGACAAATCATAAAATACCTGAGGGGTGAGAATTTGGCCCAGTGGTTAAGATGCCTCTTGAGAAACTTGCATAATTTTTCCGAGTACCTGATCCCTAGCTCTGGCTTCTAGCTCCAGCCTCCTGCTAATATAGACCAAAGCAGGTGGCAGGAATGGCTCCAGTGATTGGGTTCTCCTACCTACCCGAGAGACTTAGATTTAGTTCCTGTTCCCTGGCTCCTGGCTTCAGCTTAGCCCAGCCCTGGCTGTTCTGGGCATTTGGCTAGTGAACCAGCAGATAGGAGCATGTGCTCACTCACTCTTGCTCTCGCTCTCTCTCGATAGATAAATGTTTAAAAAAACAAGACCCTATGGCCGGCGCCGCAGCTCAATAGGCTAATCCTCTGCCTGCGGCGCCAGCACACCGGGTTCTAGTCCCGGTTGCTCCTCTTCCAGGCCACCTCTCTGCTGTGGCCCGGTAGTGCAGTGGAGGATGGCCCAAGTCCTTGGGCCCTGCATTCTCATGGGAGACCAGGAGAAGCACCTGACTCCTGCCTTCGGATCAGCGTGGTGTGCCAGCCGCAGCGGCCATTGGAGGGTGAACCAACGGCAAAGGAAGACCTTTCTCTCTGTCTCTCTCTCTCACTATCCACTCTGCCTGTCCAAAAAAAAAAAAAAAAAAAAAAAGAAATCAAGACCCTAAAGGTTCAAAGTGTTTCCAAACTATCTGCATTTTGAAATCTTTATTTGTGTAGGGTATACAAATCCTGGAAATGCAACATGCTTCAATTTGTCTTTAAAAGGAAAGAAAATCCTGCTTGTGCTTTCATACAATATTTGCTTTTGCTTTGATCACTCATTTTTTCTCTTCCTTTAGTCCTATATAGTGATTGTTTCTTGTATTTAATGAAAACTTACTATGATTTCATAGAATGTACTGTCATATTTTACTGAACATACTACAGCTAGAAGAAATGACTTGATTTTAAAAATGTTAATTTTTTTCTGTCAGCTCCAACAAAATAAAATTCACAGAGTCTTGCTTACAGCAAAATATGAGGCATTTAACAAAACACGAAAACAAGACCTATAATGAGATGAATCAGTTGGTTAAAATGACACATGATAGAATTAATCAAGGACATTAGGACAATTATTATAACTGTATTCCGTATATTCAGAAAGTTAACTAGGGAGCTGTGTGCTGTAAAACTAAGTTGAACGTCTTATTTTTTTCCAAAGATTTAATTACTTGAGAGGTAGTTACAGAGAGAGGGAGAGACAGAGAGAGAGGTCTTCTATCCCCTGGTTCACCCCCAAAATGGCCACAGTGGCTGGAGCTGGGCCAATCTGAAGCCAGGAGCCAGGAGCTTCTTCAGGGTCTCCTACGTGGATGTAGGATCCTCAGCAGTTGGGCCATCCTCCACTGCTTTCCAAGGCCACAAGCAGAGAGCTGGATCGGAAGAGGAGCAGTTGGGACACAGATTGGCACCCATATGGGATGCCAGTGCTGCAGGCAGAGGCTTAACCTATTACACAGCTCTGTGTCCACTCAGCTGAACTTCTACAAATGAAAACTACAATGTCTCAGATGGAAAATACACTGGATGGAAAAATAGCAGATTAATCTTACAAAATATTAGTGACTTTTAAGACATCAATAGAAACTGCAAAATGAAACAGAAGAGGAAATTTTTTTTAAAAAAAGGAATGAAAACTCATTGAGTTGTGGGACAGCTTCAAGCAGCCTTATAGGTTTAATCAGAGCACCTAAAGAGATAGTATGATTAGGGAAAAAAATTGAATAATGACCAAGATTTTTCCAAATTTGATGAAAACTATAAACTTGAGTTTCAAAAATCTTGTTGAATCCCAAGAACAATAGATATGAAGAAAAAATCTACATTAAGGCACGTGTTAAAGTATTCTTAACAATGATCAATAGAAAATTTTAGAAGCAACCAAAGGAAAAACATTGTATAGAGGAAGAGTGAAGATAAAGATGAAGTCTTTGTCATTGGAAACAATGCAAGCAAAATACAACTAAGGAACACCTTAAAATTGAGAAAGAAAAAATTGTGACACTAACATTTTGAATACAGTGAAAATATATTTCAAAAACAAACCCAAAGTACCTTTTCAGAAATCATCAGTAGGGTCCCAGCAGCTTGGGTGGCAGTAGGAGCAGCAGCAGCCAGGCAGCCAAGCTTTATGAATGCTCTTGGTGCACTGTGGCCTGCAGGCACCCAGCACGTACCCTCCCACTGCCAAATGCCAAAGAGGAAGGTTAGCTTGGCAGAAGGGATGGTAAAAGAAGAGCCCAAGAGATCCGCAAGGTTCACAGCTAAACCTGCCCCTGCAAAAGTGGAAGCAAAGTCCAAAAAGGCAACCAGGAAGTAAAAGTTCTTGGACAAAAAAGTACAGACAAAAGGGAAGAGAGAAGCAAACTAAAAACAGGCCAAGGTGGCTAACCAAGAAACTAAAGATTTGCCTTCAGAAAATGGAGAAACTAAAAATAAGGAGAATCCAACTTCTGATGAAGCAGAAAAGAAAGAAACCATGTCTGATTAATATACACTGTGTCTTATCAGTGGTTCTTGTCTCGCTTTTTGCACAGTCCAGAGGATTATTTTATCAACTGCTTTGTAATTGCAAGTTTTTTAGTAACTCTAGAAACATTTTTATGGAGGAAAGCCTACTTCACCTTGTTTTTTAGGTGTAAATAGTTTTTTTTAAGAGGTGAAGTCATTTGCCAGTTGTTTATTTTTTGGTACAACCAGAAAATAGTGGAATACTGAATTATGGAAGACTTTGACTTGGTCCTGGGTGTCAGCTTAACATTCCATAGATGGGGGATGTATACTATACATTAGTATACACATATACTAAATGGCAATTTGGAGTCACAGTTGTGCATTTAATATATCTTGAATATTTTCAGTTACTTGCATGTTTAGTAGAATTGTTTCCTATAGAAAACCACTTCTTGTTCTATAGAACTGTGTATACTCTGTAATATCTTTGGTTGTGACAGTCCAGTGTTCCTAATTTTGTTAATGTACAAAGATTGAAAATCTGAGTATGTCATGTGTATGATATTAAATTGTGAATGGGTGAATTTATGTATAACAACAACATTTGAAGATAATGATACTTGATATCCACTTAAGGAAGGGTTGCCTCCAGATTTGAAGCTGGAAAATCACTAGAATAATTTTAAAAAAAGAATGACAATTCATGCTTTTTAGATTTTGGGATGGATATTAAGAATTATGTACAAATTGAAATCTCTGTACTATTTTTCAACACTAGTAAATCTCAATTATGAACAATAACATAAAAGAAATCACAGTAGGCCGGCGCCACAGCTCACTAGGCTAATCCTCCGCCTTGCGGCGCCGGCACACCAGGTTCTATTCCCGGTCGGGGCGCCGGATTCTGTCCCGGTTGCCCCTCTTCCAGGCCAGCCCTCTGCTGTGGCCAGGGAGTGCAGTGGAGGATGGCCCAAGTGCTTGGGCCCTGCACCCCATGGGAGACCAGGATAAGTACCTAGCTCCTGCCATCGGATCAGCGCGGTGCGCCAGCCACAGCGCGCCAGCGGCGGCCATTGGAGGGTGAACCAACGGCAAAGGAAGACCTTTCTCTCTGTCTCTCTCTCTCACTGTCCACTCTGCCTGTCAAAAAAAAAAAAA
Organism: Oryctolagus cuniculus; assembly: GCF_964237555.1. Classification (NCBI taxonomy): domain Eukaryota; kingdom Metazoa; phylum Chordata; class Mammalia; order Lagomorpha; family Leporidae; genus Oryctolagus; species Oryctolagus cuniculus. The sequence goes on along the minus strand of NC_091435.1, from coordinate 78,089,896 downwards.
AAAAAGAAAAGAAATCGCAGTAGACCCATGCTATGAAAAATTTTTAGGGAAATCCTTTAGCTAGAAGGAAAATGGAGTTATGCAAAGGAATAAGAAATAGCAAAAATGGTGGTTATATAGTAAGTATATAAGATTATTTTTCTTGTTGTATTGGGATATATGTATAGTATATTTGTACAAAAATGTATTGTGGGACTTAGAACATGTTTATCAGTAGACTATTATAACAGTATGAGCTTGGGGGAAAGAAATGGTAATGCATTATTTTAAGACTCTTACACTGTACATGAAATGGCATAATATCACTTGAAAGTAGTTTAATAAGTGGAAATATATACTGTGACCCTTAAAGTAATCAATAAAATAATAAAGAATTACAGCTAATAAACAAAGGCAATAAAAATGTATCTTAAAAATACATAATCTGAACCAAGGCAGTAAAACAAAGGAGAAAATGAATACAGGACAAAACAAAAAATAAGTGGTAAATGTAAACCTATCTGTATTAGATGTAAATGCTTTAAAAAAGCCAAATTAAAAGAGATTTACAGATGAATTTTTTTAAGATTTATTTAGTTGAAAGAGTTACACAGAGAAGGAGAAGCAGAGAGAGAGAGAGAGAGAGAGAGAGAGAGAGAGAGAGAGGTCTTCCATCCACTGGTTCACTCCCCAACTGGCCACAACAGCCGGAGCTATACCACTCCGAAGCCAGAAGCCAGGAGCTTCTTGCAGGTCTCCCACACAGCTGTAGGGGCCCAAGGACTTGGGCCATCTTCTACTGCTTTTCCAGACCATAGCAGAAAGCTTGATCAGAAGTGGAGCAGCCAGGACTCAAACTGGCACCCATATGTGATGTCGGTACTTCAGCCGGCAGCTTTAACTATGCCACAGCGCCAGTAGATGGGATTTTTAAAAGTAAGAACCTATTTGCAGCCTACTAGATATGCACTTTAAATATAAGGACACTAATACTTAAAAGGATTAAAAAAAATACTGTGTTAATGCAGACAATGTTAGTATCAGACAAATTTCAGAGCAAAGAATATTACCAGTGATAAAAATGGTTATTTTCTAATCATAAAAATGTGAATTTATCAAGAGGATCATGTTTCTTGATCTAATAGTTTCCAAATACATGAGCAAAAATTGATAGAATTGCAGGGAGAAATAAATCCTCAGTGAACATGAAAGATGTCAAATATGCCTGTCTTGATAATTGATAGAATAATTAGACAAAAATTAGGATGATTATAAAAGATTTCAACCACCATATCAAACAACTTGACCTAAATGACTTTTTTGGTAAATATTTATTTATTTATTTATTTATTTATTTGAAAGGCAGAGTTACCGAGAGGCAGAGACAGAGAGAGATGTCTTCCATCCTCAGGTTCACTCCCCAGATGGCTGCAACAGCTAGAGTTGGGCCGATCTGGAGCCAGGAGCTTCTTCCGGATCTCCCACACAGGTGCAGGCCCAAGCATTTGGGTCATTTTCTACTGCTTTCTCAGGTCATAGTAGAGAGCTGGTTCAGAAGTGGAGCAGCCAGCACTTGAACCAAGCCCATATGGGATGCTGGCACTGCATCCGAAGGTGGCGGCTTTACCTGCTAGGCCACAGCACTGGCCCCCTGAATGACATTTTTAGGACATTCTATCAAAAGACAGCAGCATATACGTTCTTTTCAAATGCAAATGGAACATTACAAAAAGGCCATATCCTGGGCCATAAAACATGTCTCAATAAACTTAAAAGGATTTATGTACTAGAAAGTGTGTCTTGTGGCCTGAGTAGAATTTGTTGGAAACTGGTACCAAGAAGATCTCTAAAATGGCCCCAAATATGGGGAAACAATACATTTAAATAAGCCACAAGACTAAAAAGTGAAATTAGAAATCATTTATAAGTAAATGGAAATTCAAATACAACATGAGAATTTCTGGTAGGCATCTTAATTAAAACTTTACTGAGAGGAAAATTTATCTCATTAATTCTTACGTTAGAACAGAAGAAAATTCTCAAATCATTGACCTCTGCTTCCACCTTAAGAAGCTAAGGAAAGGGAAGTTAAACTCTAAGCAGAAGAAATAAAATTTGAAACAAATGAATAAAATAGTAAATGATAAGAGGAGAGAAAATAAATGATTCCACAAAATTGTTCTTTGGGAAGATTAATGACATTAATAAGCCTGTAATGAGTTATTAGGTAAGAAAAAGAACACAAACTATCAATATCCAGGATTACAGGGTAACAGTGTTTGCACAAAGGAATAATATGAACAACTTAATGCTTCTAACTTTAGCAACTTAGATGGAGTGGACAAATTCTTTGAAAGACACAAACTACCAAAATTCACTAAAGAAATAATAGATAACCCTGTTTACACCTTAGATAGCTATAAAACAAAATGAATTTATAAATTGAATTTATAACAAAATATCCCTGCAAAGAAAACCCCAGGTCTGGATGCCTTATTCACTTAAATTCTACTAAACATTTAGGGAAGAAATAATCTAAGAAGACTAGAAAGTTGAAGAGAAGGATGGGGCCGGCACTGTGGAGTAGTGGATAACGCCATTGCCTGCAGTGCCAGCATCCCATATGGGCACCGGTTTGACTCCCAGCTGCTCTACTTCCAATCCAGCTCTCCACTATTGCCTGGGAAAGCAGTGGAGGATGGTCTAATCCTTGGGCCCCTGCACCCGCATGGGAGACTTGGAAGAATCTCCTGGCTCCTAGCTTCGGATCAGCACAGCTCCGGCCGTTGCAGTCAATTGGGAATTGAACCAGCGGATGGAAAACCTCTCTGTCTCTCTCTCTCTCTCTGCCTTTCCTACTCTCTCTGTGTAACTCTGACTTTCAAATAAACTAATTAAAAAAAATTAAGGAAATATTTCCCACCTCATTCTGTGAGGTTAGCATTACAATAGTACCAATGCCGAAGACATGATAAAAGAAAACCACTCATCAATATATTTATTAAAGTAGATGCAAACATTGTAAACAAAGTTTTAGTGAATTGAATACAACAATGTATTAAAAGGTTAGTCCATCATTAATTAGTTAGATTTATCTCAGAAATTCGGGACTGGTGTATAATTAAAGTCAATCAGTGTAACATATTAAACTGAAAAAAGCTGTATCAATAGATAAAGAAGTTTTGACAAAATCTAAAACCTGCTCCTGAGCAAGAAAATGGGGAAACTTCCTCAGCATATTGAAGGGCAACAAGTAGAATCCTACCACTATCATTATACTTGTTGGTAAAATTTCATAGTCAACCTGTATGATCAGGAACAAGACAAGGATGTCTACTCTTACCCAATTCTATTTAACATTGTACTAGAAGTTCTAGCCAGTAAGGTGTACTATGGAAAAAAAAAAAAAAAAGAACCCATCACAGAAAATAATAAGTGAAGCTTTCTGTCTTTGGTGATAATACTGTTATCCATGTAGAAAACTGACAAAATATACAAAGGAATTTCTAAAATTGAATTTAAAAGAGTTGTTAGAAACAAAATTGATTTAAAAATATAAATTGAATTTTTATATCCATTAGTTAACACTTAAATTTTAAAAATTAATTGCAATTTACATTAGCATAGAAAATATAAAATATGTAATTTAATGGTAAATCTGAAGATGCAAAAGACCTATTCCCTGAAAGTTATAAGACATTTAAGAGTGAAATAATATATAAGTAAAGGATATACTGGGTAGTATATTTTTTTAAGGTTTTATTTATTTGAGAGGTAAAGTTGCAGAGGGAAAGAGAGAGAAGGGTCTTCCATCCCTGGTTCACTCCCCAAATGGCCACAATGGCCGGAGCTAGGCTGAAGCCAGAAGCCAGGAGCTTCTGCCAGATCTCTCATGTGGGTGCAGGCTCCCAAGCACTTGGGCCATCTTCCACTGCTTTCCCAGGCCATAAGGAGAGAGCTAGATTGGAGGAGGAGCAGCAGCCAGGACAAGAACCCAGCGCCCATATGGAATGCTGGTACCATAGGGGGAGGCTTAGCATACTGTGCCACAGCGCTGGCCCCGCTGTGTAGTATATCTTTAAAACCAGTGAGAGTCCTGTTGTAGAACTTGCAGAGCTGATTGTACAATTTGTAAGAAAATCAAAGGATTCAAAATAGCCTAACCAGTTTTGAAAAATGAAGCATGATTGGAGAACTACAGTAATTTTAAGACATTTATAAAGCTACAGTAATTAAAACAATGTTTATTAAAACATTCGTTTGTCTTTGATGGAACAGAATAGAGTCAGAAATAGACTTACACATATATAGGTAGTTGATTCTCAATGGAAATGAAACATCATTCATTGGGGAAAGGAACTTGTAAAAATGTTGATGAGGCCAGCGCTGTGGCTCACTAGGCTAATCCTCCACCTGCAGCGCTGGCACCCTGGGTTCTACTCCTGGTCAGGGCGCCGGATTCTGTCCCGGTTGCCCCTCTTCCAGGCCAGCTCTCTGCTCTGGCCTGGGAGTGCAGTGGAGGATGGCCCAAGTCCTTGGGCCCTGCACCCGCATGGGAGACCAGGAGAAGCACCTGACTCCGGGCTTCGGATCAGCGTGGTGCACCGGCTGCAGCGGCCATTGGAGGGTGAACCAATGGAAAAGGAAAACCTTTCTCTCTCTTTCTCTCACTATCCACTCTGCCTGTCCAAAAAAAAAAAAAAAAAAAAAAAAAAAGTTGATGGAACAATTGGCTATCAGTATGCAAAGGAAAGAATTTATACCTTTCATCATATATAAAAATTAACTCAAAATACATGAAGACCTAAATGTAAAACCTATAATATACAACTTCTTGAAGAAAAATATAAAACCCTTTTGATCTTGGATTGAATGAATCTTTCCTAGGTTCTTTGTTATGACATCCAAATTTAAATCTATAAAATAATAAATTGTTAGGGCCGGTGCTGTGGTGTAGTGGGTAAAGCCACTACCTGCAGTACCAGAATCCCATATGGGCACCGGTTTGAGTCCCTGCTCCTCTACTTCCGATCTAGCTCTCTGATATGGCCTGGGAAAGCAGTACAAGATGGTCCAAGTGCTTGAGCCCCTGCACCCACATGGGAGACCAGGAAGAAGCTCCTGGCTCCTTGGCTTCAGGTTGGCATAGCTCTGGCCATTGCGGCTAATTGAGGAGTGAACCAACAGTTAGAAGACCTTTCTCTCTGTTTCTCCTTCTCTCTCTCTTTGTAACTCTTTCAAATAAATAAATCTTTTAAAAACTAATAAATTGTTTATACTTAAATTAGACTTCATCAAAATGTAAAAAGTCTTCTTCACATAAATAATTAAAAGTTAATTGGGAGAAAATTTTTACAAAGCAGAAATTTAATAACTGCCAATTTGAAAAATAGGTAAAAGATGAGGACATTTCATGAATATATAAGCAAAAAAGCACATGAAAAGATGTTCAGTAGAGATACCACTATATCCCTGCTTAATGACTGAAATTTAAGCTCTGTTCCAAGTGTTGACAAAGATGTGAAAGGAACTGATCTCTCATTCACTGCTGGTGGGAATATAACACAGTACATTTACTTTGGAAAATAGTTTGGTGGTTGATTAACACACTAAACAAACTATGATATTATATCCACTCCTCTCCTAGGTATTTGCCCAACAGAAATGACAGTATCCATACAAAAATTTATACACAAATGCTCATGACAACTTTACTTGTAATAGCCAAGGACTAGAAACAACTTAAATGTCCATCCAAGGTAAATAAGCTGGTATATACATACAGTAGAATACTAATTGGCAATAAACAGAAATGGATTATTCAGTACAACACTGGTGAATGTAAAAATAATTATGCCAGTGAAAGAAACCAAGCAAAAGAAGTATAGAATGATTCCATTTATATAAAATTCAGTAAATTACAAAGTAATTTCTAAAACTAGACAACAGATCAATGGTCAGCAGGGATTGGAGGTTTGGGGAGCTGGAGGAGGGACTTTCTTTGAAAGATGATGGATATATTCCTTATTTGTATTGATGAAACACATTAAACTGATCAAACTGTATGCACTAAATATGTGCAGCTTGTTATATATATATCAGTCATAATAAAACTATTAACTAAAATCAGGACTTAGTGTTTTAATTTGGAATAAAATAAAAGGTATAGTCAGGTATGACACTGTGTTGGGAGATGAGACAGACTGGTATGTGGAATTATAAGCAGCTGATTTTGTGAGACGTTTGATGAATTCAGTACTGGTTTTGTTGAGCATGGGTAGTTCAGGTAGTAAAATAAGTTTCATACAAAAACTTGTACACAAATGTTCATAGCAGCTTTGTGATAGCCAAGAACTAGAAATGACTTTAATGTCCATCAATAGATAAACTGGCTTATGGAAGAGATCTTGCCTAGAATTACAGATTTACAAATTAGTAGTTTACAAGAGATAGTTTAAAACATGAGAAAAGATGAGAACAGTGGTAAATTTGAATAGTTTGAGGGGGGAAAATGGATTGAAAGTGGAGCCCTGGGGAATAATTTTTTTGGGATATTTAAGGATAATAAGTGCATGAAGAAGACAAAAACAATGGTCATAAATGTGTATGTAGAGGAGTAATGGTGAGACCAGAACATTGGACCACAGAAGCTAACTGAGTAGAGTAACAGGTCTCGGAAAATAAGCACTGAGTGATAGATATATAAGGGAAGAGTTCATAGCACATTATCTTTTAATTCCATATTTCTGCAAACTTAACGAAAAACTCTATATGTGACAATTGGAGAGTAAATTGATGAACTTACCAGAATTATAGTAAAGTAGTAAGGGAAAAAGCTGCAGTAACTTGAAAAATGAGTGGGAGATGAGGAAGTGGAGACAGGGAAGTGTGAATTAGAAGAGAAACAGACAGGACAGTCTAGAGAGGATTTTTTAAGATTAGGAAAGTAAACATTTAAAAGCATCTTAACCAGTATAATATATAAGGTCTTTGTGGAATATGAACTGAAGATTTCTATCATACTGGGATATGGATGTCTCGAAGGTGTTTTGAGCATATTTTTACCTAAGTTGAATGTGGAATGATGTGGAATGATACAGGGAAAGGAATGAGCAATAGGAAGAAGAGCCATGCAATAGCTGAAGTGCCAAGGTGACAGAACAGGTATCAGAAAGATTCCCAGGTATTTTGATTGGATGATTTGAACTCTTTCAACTTGAGATTTTTAAATTTAGGACAGATATGGACTTTTTTTCTCATAAAATTGTTTTAGTCACTACTAATTTTCAAAAAAACTGAAAACATGACTCTTGGGCAGTTAGAAAATTTAGCCAGACAAAAATTTTATTCAACTCAGTAATTAGTGAGTAATTAATGTTTATGTATGTTCAAAGGAGAATTTGTCAAGGGAATGTAGAAATGAATTTGTTAAATTAAAACAATCTTACTAATAGAAAAAAACTTTAATGTTTATGAAGCAATATATAGTAGGCTTTACAATTGTGTTTTGTATTGAACAAAAATCATTTGCATTATCTACTTGCCCTCAGAATCATTGTCATTGTCCATTTTCTCCTAGTCTATATCTATTTTTACAGAATTATAAAATGTCTTAATAGTATGTAGAAAGAGATACCACATACTTCTTACGGGGATTTAGTGAAAAGACACTCTGTGATTAACTCCTTTTTAGGAAATTTTTCTTGACATCAGTATTGCAAGATGAAGTTGCCAGTATAATGAAGGAACAACTAAAGGAAATATAAAGTTTCTCCTTTATATTTAGTACATGATCTTCATGCATCATTTAGCAACCAACCCTATATTATGTTAGGATTTTCTCCTATTGTTGCCTTGATTCACCTGTTACTTAACATTTTGCACATTTATCTTTCCTTCTCAATTTGATTGCACGTTTCTATGAAGAGATGGCCTTTGGCTATTTTGTTTTTTTCTGTTGTATCTAGCACGATACCTTGCACACAGTAGGAATTCAGTAAATATTAGCTTACTTAATACGATATATTCTTGGAACCAAGCTATATATTTACAACATTGATTATCTTCTTGGATCAGGCCATAATCAGATATCATATTAGTGAATCTTATTTCAAATTTGGTGTGATACCTGTGCATCAGTTAGTAATAATACTTTTTTTTTTCCTATTAGTGGTGATTTACTCAGAATAGAAGGAAAAATCTTGCATTCAATTTTAGATGAAGTTGTCTTCAAGCTGTTATCAACTCCTAGTCCAATCATAAGAAGTACTGCTACAAAACTCCTGCTGTTAATGGTTGAATCCCATCAGGAAATTTTGATTTTACTGAGACTAAGTGCCTGCTACAAAGGTAGTGCATACATTCATTTTTTTCTTGGGATTCTCAAAAATAAAATTTATATTAATGGCTTATGAATAACAAAATGTTAATAGCAATTCAGAAAATGTTTAATCAAGTTAACTTTATGACTCAGAAGATGGCATGTGGTCCTTTGCTGATGGAGTTACAATAAATATTTACTCCCTCTCTGACAAAAAGTTCTGTGTTGAATATACCATATAAAAAGATCCATGACCTTATCAAAATTAGCTTTAGTGGAGAAAATAGAACTGTACCTAAGAGGTTGATAGCTCCTTTGATCTTTATATCAGTTAATATATTATTCTTCAACTTCTGCACTGCCTTTCCTCAACAACAAAAAGCAGTAAAAAATTCTGTTTTGCCTCCAAAATCAAAACCTGTGAATTGAGAAGTTAGACATTTTATTTACTTAAATTTGAAAGAGCTTCTATCCACTGGTTCACTCCAGGTGCCCATAACCCCCCAAGACTGGGCCAGACCAAGGCTGGGAGATGGGTCTTACTTGTGTGAGTCCACATTGGTAGAAAGCTGGAATTGGGTGCAGAGTTGGCACGCCAATACAGGATATGGACATTTTAACCAGTTTCTTAGACAACTAGTCCAAATGCCAGACCCCCAAAGGCAGAAATTTTGATGATAAAAGCACTCAGTGGATTTCTATTCTCACGTAATAGCTTTTGTTTAATTATTACATATCAGACAGTGTTCTGTTGTGTATCTTACATGTATTAAAATATTTCATCTTAGGGGCTGGCACTGTGGCACAGCATATTAAGCTGCAGTTTGTGGTGCCAGCATCCCATATGAGTGCTGGTTGGAGTTCTGCCTGCTCCACTTTTGATCCAGGTCACTGCTAAAATGCCTGGGAAAGCAGCAGAAAATAGCACAAGTCCATTGAAGACTCAGATGGAAATCCAGGCTCCTGACTTCGGCCTGGCCCAGTCCTGGCCATTCTGGCCATTTGGGGAGTAACCAGCAGATTGAAGATCACTCTGATCACCTTTCAAATAAATATATTTCATAAAAATTAATCTTTATAACAACCCTATTTATAGATAATCATTACCTTGTTTTATAAATATGGGAAAATTAGGTAATTTATCCAAGATTATACATTGTGGTCTTTTTTAATAAAAAAATATTTATTTTTATTTTATTTAAAAGGAAGAGAGAGACAAACATAAATCTATCTGCTAATTTATTCTCAAAATGCCTGCAATAGCCCGTGTTGGGCCTGGCTGAGGCTAGGAGCCTGGAACTGATTCTAGGTCTCCCATGTGTGTGGTAGGAACCCTGCTACTAAGCCACCACCTGTTGCTTCCAGGGTATATATTAGCCAGGAAATAGAACTGGGAGCAGAACTGAGACTGGAACTTGGAGCAGAACTCCGACATGAGATAATGTGCATCTTGTAAGAAGTGAGGGAGAGTAATCGCTGGAAGTAGAAATCTCTAATTGATATTGTGTCAGATAGACTTTTTTCAAAGCTACAGTCAGATTCCTACAGAAGTATGAATGTCACACAAAGTTCATTAAAAGTAATTTTACCTTAATACTTTTTTCTTGACTCAATAACAGAACTTACTCAAGTTCCTAAAGATACTTAATAGTTATTAATATTGCTTACTGCTGAAAACTTAGTCTTGAGGAGACTATAGGTCTTCAAGAAGTTCATGGAAAATGTATATTATGAAAAAAAACTATGCATGGATTTCTAAAAAGTTTTATACCAAAATAAACATCTTTTAGTCCCATTTTCTCTTAAACTTTGGAAATGCCCTTGTATAAGGTGTGGAAAAATCCATGTAGTGTCTTTCCTACTTGTACACTGCTATTTTTACTTTATTTATATTAACCATGTACATTATAGTATGTCATACCAATATGCCCTGAGTGTAGTACTGTGTGTCTTTTACCATGTGTTATTTTGGGATGAAAATTCAGTATCCTTGTGTTATACAATTTCTATAATATTTGCTAAAGAACTAATTGATTTGCCTCAAATTATATGTTACTGTATATTTTATGTAATAATAACTTGAATAATTACAACATGCTTAAATGCTGCCATTGGTAGGTATTTATTGGGTATGCATTCATAATAACTTTTCTTTTTTAAATGTTCCAGTATAATGTGTTTGTGTTCAAAGAGAAAAAAGTTTATCTCTGAATTACCATTACTAATACTGATAGTTACATCTTTGTTTATTATATTTCAGGACTCAGAAATCTGCTAAACAAACAGGAAACTGGGACAGAATTTAGTCAACAACTTAGTCAGCTCGTTGACCTTTTAAGCCCTAAGACCTATAAAGAAGTGGAAGAACAGGTATTAAGTTGCAAAAATAATTTGTGTGATATTTGTTAAGTGTATTAAACTTCAGTATTCCTTAAGTATCCTGCAGTTTCTATTTATATGTTAAGCAAAATGCTTCCCCCAAAATAGAAATATCTTTCAAATTTTCTCTAACCATTTAGCCTACCATTAAGCATAATTTTCTATCTGTTTGTAGATATCATCATCTCATTTTTTTTCAGAATTTTTCATGAAATCCCCAACTCTAACATTTACTTTCTTTTATCTCTAAGCTATTCAAATATTTTTCATTGTTTTTTTCCAAAAAATGTCTAAAATTGTAGCAAACTGCATATATGGTCACCTATAATCTACTTATTCTTTAAGATATAACAATAATGGTTTTTACCTCCATACAAGGAATTTTATGACTAAACCTTACTTATTAGTTTCAGGAAGTTGTTATTTTATCATTCTTTCTCTTGTATACTTAAAATGATGTCTCCAGATAGCACATTCCATAGGTAGAAGCAGATAGCTTTCTGATTCCCAGATAAAAACTTAAATACAGAAAACAGACTTAAATGTAAAATAGCTAAGAATGTTTTTAATTTAAAAAGAAATGGGGACATATCCAAAATTCCAAACCAAAATAATCATAAATTTGAAAATAGTAGCAAGAATCATGAAAATAAGTCTAGTTAGGAGGAAGAAGGAGAGAATCTGGAAAAAAGAGCACACAGATGGGGAATTCCCTCTTCCTGTTTATGAACCTTCACAAGTCTAGGACTAATCTCAAAGCTATGCATATGCTGGACAGACACAAGACAGCATACCAAAAGCTCACAGAATTAAACAGGTTGGAACAACCACTCACAAAAGGTCAACAGAGCTTATAGTCCGAACCTAATCAGGTTAATTGTAATTAAATAGAAACATTAACTTGTTAGCTCAAAATAGATTATGAATGGTTGGGCAGAACTATGAAATCTTTGCAATCTAGAAATGTGGTTAGTCAGGGAGAAATTTGGAATTAACTAGACCATGTTCAGACATTGCCTGAATCTAACATACCACCTTAGGGAAGTGTAGTTTAGTATTCTTAGAACTCTGTGCAGGGTCTATTAAGTTAATGTTGCCTCCTACCCATCTTGTTAAGAGACGGAGAGTAATACTTGACCTGGCCTGGTATTTTCAGAAGTCCGCTTTTTTTTTTTTTTTAACCTTTATTTAACAAATATAAATTTCCAAAGTACAGCTTATGGATTACAGTGGCTTTTTCCCCCTTATAACTTCCCTCTCACCCGCAACCCTCCCCTCTCCCACTCTCTCTCCCCCTTCCATTCACATCAAGATTCATTTTCAATTATCTTTATATACAGAAGAGCAGTTTAGCATATATTAAGTAAAGATTTTAACAGACTGCACCACACAGACACACAAAGTGTAAAGTACTGTTTAAGTACTAGTTATAGCATTAATTCACATTGTACAACACATTAAGGACAGAGATCCTACATGAGGAGTAAGTACACAGTGACTCCTGTTGTTGACTTAACAAATTGACACTCTTGTGTATGGCGTCAGTAATCACCCTAGACTCTTGTCATGAGTTGCCAAGGCTATGGAAGCCTTTTGAGTTCACCAACTCTGATCTTATTTAGAGAAGGTCATAGTCAAAGTGGAAGTTCTCTCCTCCCTTCAGAGAAAGGTACCTCCTTCTTTGATGGCCCGTTCTTTCCACTGGGATCTCACTCGCAGAGATCTTTCATTTAGGGTTTTGTTTTTTTGTTTTGTTTTGTTTTTGCCAGAGTGTCTTGGCTTTCCATGCCTGCAATACTCTCAAGGGCTGATTCTGAGGCCAGAGTGCTGTCTAGGACATCCGCCATTCTATGAGTCTGCTATGTATCCCACTTCCCATGTTGGATCGTTCTCTCGTTTTTAATTCTATCAGCTAGTATTAGCAGACACTAGTCTTGTTTATGTGATCCCTTTGGCTCTTATTCCTATCATTATGATCAATTGTGAACTGAAACTGAGTACTTTGAGAAGTCCGCTTTTTAAAAAGTCTCCTATAGATGTCTCTAAATTATTTCTGGCTTAATTTCAGAAACTACATCAAGCAGCTTGCTTGATTCAAGCTTATTGGAAAGGTTACCAAACTAGAAAGAGACTGAAGAAGCTTCCATCTGCTGTGATTGCTTTGCAGAGGAGTTTCAGGTAAAAAAAAAAAAAAAAAATTGGTTAATAGAAGGATGACCTGAGAACCCTACTGCAGTACAGTTAAATGGAAACTTAAAAGTTTTTTAATTCATTTCCAATTTTCTAATGTTTCTCTTCTTGCTTTCATTCTTTTTCTATATGTTTCTGAGTATGAACCCCCCCAGTAACCAGATGTACTTACAAAACAAAGAGACATGATACAAGACAGGATGTGTGTTACCCACTTAAATTTTTTTGTGGGCCAGGCCTATAGAGGGAGCCACTGATGGTTATAAAACCTTCAAAACCAGTAATTGTCATAATTATTTTAAAAAATGAATATATAAAGGTTTAATGATGTTAATCTAATTTTATTGATTGAATTTGGCATGGATTGTGATGGGCCTTGAAATATGACAATTTATTATTTCTGTGTATTTCAAGTAGACTGATTGTGAAAGACTGAAGTCATGGCCTGCTCTCTGAAAGGACTAACCCATCCAGATTCTTAGAGGTGACAGAAAGAAGAAAGAAAAGGAATGACCTAGCTTCTGGGTCACTTATGATATAGAGCAGAGCCATTCAGAAGTGATTTTTCCTGCAGCCTCTCCTAAAGCCAAATTTTAGTTTACTGAAATGAAACTGACATAGGGGCCGGTGCTGTGGCAGTGGGTTAATGCCCTGGCCTGAGGCACCGGCATCCCATGTGGGCGCCAGTTCCAGTCCCGGCTGCTCCTCTTTTGATCCAGCTCTCTGCTATGACCTGGGAAAGCAGTAGAAGATGGCCCAAGTCCTTGGGCCCCTGCACCCACATGGGAGACCCGGAGGAAGCTCCTGGCTTCTGGCTTCAGATTGGCACATCTCCGGCCATTGCGGCCATCTGGAGAGTGAACCATCGGATGGAAGACCTCTCTCTCTCTCTCTCTCTCTCTCTCTCTCTCTCTGCCTCTCCTTCTCTCTTGTGTTACTCTTTCAAGAAAAATAAATAAATAAAAAGAAACTGACATAGCATAGATGTAAACTTTTAAGAAAAGTGAGACTTTTGCTTTTAATAACTGCAACTGCATTTCTCATTTAAACATAGTTCTGGAGCTCAAAATACTATATTATCACAGGATCAAAAACACTGAAGTCATTCTGTCTGTGTTCCTTAGACATCATATTCATTGATAAAAGTTTTGTGCAAAGAAAATGTAAAGTTGACTATGAATGTTATCAGTGGCCTAGTATATGCCAATGATGCCAAGAGATGGATTGGTATATATTTTTATATGGAGTTTAACAGTCTTAAGTTTGTATCCTGCTTCACCTTATTTGCTAAATGACCTTAGACAAGTTGCCTTACCTCTCCCAACCTCAAATTTCCAATCTATAAATTGGGGATAATAGTTTACTTACCTTGTAAGATGGAAATAATATAAAATTTGATGTAATATAAAGTTTTTAGTGTATTATCTGGCACTTAGAAAATGGTAGGAAGTAAAATGTATATGGCACATTGTGTGCCCTTTAAACTTTACAAATATAGTTAGACAAACAGATGCATTAAATGAATTCTGTTCTTGAGAGACAAATGTTATTCATCCAGGATTGCCCAAAGTTTATTGCCTGTCCTACAATGTTTCTTTTAAAAAAAATTTAAAAAGTATTTCTGAGGTAAATAAATTTGAGAAATAACGTGTATTTTCAGAATTTTCAGTATATATTCCTTATTCAAAAGAATCCGAGATGCTCTTGGTATTGCCTTCTGTAGTGTCCTTTGGGTAGTTAATACATACAAATTCTGCTTGCTGTTATCCTCAATTGTCTATCCTCTTATATTTAAAGGTGTCCTTATACCATGGATTCAGATACTTGCCAAATTTGCCTGTTTATATTCTCTTTCAACAAATTTTATTTAATTCCATTCTAAATTTATGAATTCTGTGCTCTGAAATACATCTGTAGAATCTAATTAATATAGCTCTCTTTTAACATGGAAGTTATGGGGTGGGCTTGTAGGCTAGTGCTTAAGATGCTGGTTGGGACATCTAGATTTTGTATCTGTATACCCAGCTCATGACTCCAACCTCCCTACTTGGCCTTTGAACCATGATGGCTCAAGTAGTTGAGTTCCTGCCAACTCATGTGGGAGACCTACATTGAGTTCCAGGCTACTGGTCTTGGGCCGCCCAGCCATTGTGGACATTTTGGGAGTGAACCAGCATTTGAGCTTTATCTCTGTCACTGTCTCTGCTTCTCAAATAAATTATAAGAAGGAAAATTCCTCTGCCTTTTTTATGTAATAAAACCAGAGCAGTTATAAATATTTCAATTTTAAAAGATAAGCCATAAAGCCAAAGAAGTCCTATATTATGTGTTTATTTCCTTTCCAATATTTTGATTTTGGGGTTCTATTTAATTTTTTAATTTCACATTTACTCCTGGCTTCAGCACCTTTCCTCTTCTGTTAGCTGCTGCAGTTTATGCAGCTCTCTCTTGCCTCTTTTGTAGGTGTGAAATCGGACACGACCTCCTAAAATTTATACAAAAATGTGGCCCCTTAAAGTTCCCCAGAAATGCTATCTGGAGTGCCATATGTGCTACCAGAATTTGGGGTGCCATACGATTTCACCATATGCTTACTAATAAATCCCCAATATTAATAAACCCGAGAGGGTTCTTGCCTAATATTTAGAGAAGAATTCTAAATACCAGCACAGATAAATGAGGCAGCATGGTACGTTTAGGCTTTTATTTAGTGCGAAAGGTATCTAGGAAAGTGAAAGTTTTAGTTCAGGTAGGGGAAAGGGCAAGGTCCGGAAACTAGGTAGCATCCATACAAAACCACACGCAGCAAGCACCTCGAGCTGCTGTCCACCGCTTATCCTCGGCAGCAACACAGAGGCCGAGAGAGCCTTTTGCAACACTCCCTGCCTTTTTATATATTTTCCACAGGGGAGTGGCTTGTGGCCAGGTGGGCACTCAGGTATGGTCAGGTAGAGCCTGATATCACACGGGGGCGTGGCGAAGGTATCAGGTAGGGCGTGAAGTCACACAAGGGTGTGGTGAAGGAGTGGTCTTCCAGCTCACAAATCTAATCAGTTTAGCCTGTATGCCTGCCTACTTCAGGTGGACTTTCTGCAAAGGTTATTTCAGTCTCTTTGTGATCAGATCGTGGTCTCAGAGTACTTAGCTCTTTATATGCGTTTTCAGATGAGGAACTGCCCACCACTCACTCTTTTGGGTCCAAATTGATCAGCATTTCTTAGACTCAGCAAGAGGCCTTCATTTACAGTCACACCCTTGCTCAAGCACTTTGATAGGAGTTTCATTTTCATTTAATCATCTCTTATAGTCAGAAACTTATTTTGTTCATTCTTTTCTTTTAGCAGGGTTTTTTTTTTTTAAGATTTAATTTATTTATTTGAAAGACGGTTACAAAGAGAAAGGGAGAGACAGAGAAATTTCATCTGCTGGTTCACTCCTTAAATGTCTGCTATGGGTGGAGCTGGGCCGGCAGAAGCCAGGAGCCAGGAGTTTCTCCCGGGTCTCCCATGTGGGTGCAGGGATCCAAGCACTTGGGCCATCTTTGGCTGCTTTCCCAGGTACATTAGCAGGGAGCTGGATCAGAAGTGGAGCAGCCAGAACTCCAACCAGAATCCCATATTGGTGTTGCAGGCAGCAGCTTTTCTTACTGTACCACAGCACTGGCCCTTAGCAGGGTTTTCTGAAATGGCTAACAGCTGCTCCATTGATTTTGGGGAAAGCTCATAATTTACCTACCCCATCACAGTGTTGATATTTAGGTGTTTTAATTACATGTGTTTGATTTTCCCTTGAAACTGATGGTTATCTTTTCTCTGTTTACCTGAGGCACAGAACTTAGCAACAGTCATTCAGATGAGAGTTTTTTGAGTTAATATCTTACCAGTCATTTCCTTTGTGGAAGTATGATAACATGCCAGATGATCAAACACTATTTTTTGCAAAGAAATCAGTTGAAGATAATCTTGGTTTTTGAGAGATTATAGAAATTCTTTACAAAATAATTGGAATGTTACTAAGTGGGGAAAATAAAATCCAAAATCACCTCAGCTCCTAATAAATGTTTTCAAACATGAAATTAAAGCATAGGCATCCAAGAAGCACACATGTGAACACTTTGTAGTTGTTATTTCAATCACTGAACCTCTCATTTACTGTGTTCCTAGTTTGCATTTTACTTCCACTTTCATGCTTCATAGACTTCATTTTTATCAAATTTCCTAGCTTGCATGTGCAAATTGTTTCCCAAATGCAGTTTTCTGACAGATCAAATGTTGCAGCAGTGCAGTTTTCATTATTACCATGTTTCTTATGCATGGTACCTATAAAATATTGATGATGCAACATTAGATGTTATTACCTACAATCAATTAGAAATTTGAAACAGGTGTGTTTTTTTAACTTTTATTTAATGAATATACATTTCCAAAGTACAGCTTATGGATTACAATGGCTCCCCCCCCATAACTTCCCTCCCACCTGCAACCCTCCCCTCTCCCACTCTCTCTCCCCTTCCATTCACATCAAGATTCATTTTCAATCATCTTTATATACAGAAGAGCAGTTTAGCATATATTAAGTAAAGATTTCAACAGTTTGCACCCACACAGACACACAAAGTGTAAAATACTGTTTGAGTACTAGTTATAGCATTAAATCATGATGTACAGCACATTAAGGACAGAGATCCTACATGAGGAGTAAGTACACAGTGACTCCTGTTGTTGACTTAACAAATTGACACTCTTGTTTATGGCATCAGTAATCACCCTAGACTCTTGTCATGAGTTGCCAAGGCTATGGAGGCCTTTTGAGTTCATCAGCTCCAATCTTATTTAGGCAAGGTCATAGTCAAAGTGGAAGTTCTCTCCTCCCTTCAGAGAAAGGTACCTCCTTCTTTGATGGCCCGTTCTTTCCACTGGGATCTCACTCGCAGAGATCTTTCATTTAGGGTTTTGTTTTTTTGTTTTGTTTTGTTTTTGCCAGAGTGTCTTGGCTTTCCATGCCTGCAATACTCTCATGGGCTGATTACCCTCAAGGGCTGATTCTGAGGCCAGAGTGCTGTTTAGGACATCTGCCATTCAATGAGTCTGCTGTGTATCCTGCTTCCCATGTTGGATTGTTCTCTCCCTTTTTAATTCTATCAGCTAGTATTAGCAGACACTAGTCTTGTTTATGTGATCCCTTTGACTCTTAATCCTGTCATTATGATAAGTTGTGAACAGAAATTGATCATTTGGACTAGTGAGATGGCATTGGTACATGCCACCTTGATGGGATTGAATTGGAATCCCCTGCCACGTGAAACAGGCGTTTTTAAAAAGCAGTCTGAAAGGACATTCTGCTTAGGGCTTGCTCTCTTTTACCCTCTGTAAGTGGACAGAAGACAAAATATTTTTATGTACATGCTGTACAATCCAGAAGTGTGGTTTTTTTGATTGGGGCAGTGGTTCTATATGAGAGGCAAGTTTCTGTCGGCTGTTCTTTGCAAAGGGGCCATACCTACTTGATCTCCAACTTTCAGGAAAAGCAAAGGACCCTCTATTGAACTAGCCCTACATTTTCTCTGGATCCCTTTTTCATTTTATCACAAATGCACACTTGAGGTCTTTTCTACCTTTGATAACAGGGATAAAGAAATTTTGGAACAAAAACTCAGCTTTGGCCTAAGTGAAAAACCAGAGAACACTTAAGTTAAGAAATTGTAAGGAAAAAACCAATCACACATACACAATTTTATCAGAATAATTTTGTGAATTTTTTCTCTCTGCTTTAAAAAGCTTTTTAAACGTGCAATTGTTACTGAAACAATTATACTTAATTGATTTTGCAATTTATACTTAATTGTTTCAACAGAAATTGAGTTGAAAATCGTAACCTTTTTTAACTACACCATTATGAATTCTGGCTGTTAAGACTACAGATGTACAGCCGAGATAGCACAGTTGTTGGCAGTTTAATTCTAGGAAAAGGATCTAAGGGAAAACATGCTCTTGAGAGACAGCATGCAAATTATGTGTATAGATGTAAAATAAATTGTGTGGAGCTGACACTGTGGCATAGGGGGTTAAACCTACCACCTGCAGTGCCCGTATCCCAGCTGGGTGCTGGTTCGAGTCTCGGCTGTTCCGCTTCCAGTCCAGCTCCCTGCTAAAGTACTGGGATAGCTACAGAATATGATACAAGTCCTTGGGCTCCTGCACCCACATAGGAGACCATGAAGAAGCTCCTGTCTTCAGACCAGCCCAGCTCTGGCTATTGCAGCCATTTAGGGAGTGAACCAGCAGAGGGAAGACCTGTCTCCCTGCCCCATAACTCTGTCTTTCAAATAAATGAATAAATCCTAAAAATAAAATGAAATCTATATGTGTCTCTCTTTTAATCATCCTTGTTTTCTTTTTATTAATGGGTATCCAAAGGCATTTTATATTATATTTCCTATAGATGGTTACTTGTGCTCTCTTCACATAGTGACATTGGAAACACCAAAAAACTAGATTGGTACGGTTCAGTAGAAACTTTAAAAACAAATAAACCATTAATGTTTGTTAAAATATAGCCACATGGAAATTTCTGTCACTAGATAATACAATAATGTTTATTAGTAACTAATTGAGAAACAGGTAACCATAAGAAAAAAATTAAAACCATAATCGTACCATACAGTGAGAATTTCCACTGACTTTTTAAAAAATGATATTTTTATTTATTTGAGAGGTAGCGTTATAGACAGTGAGATGGAGAGACAGAGAGAAAGGTCTTCCATCTGCTGGTTCACAATCCAAGTGACCCCATGGCTGGAGCTACGCCGATCCAAAGCCAGGAACCAGGAGCTTTTTCCAGGTCTTTCATGCTGGTGCAGGAGCCCAAGGACTTGGCCATCTTCTACTGTTTTCTCAGGCCATAGCAGAGAGCTGGATCAGAAGAAGAGCAGCCGGGACTAGAACCAATGCCCATAAGGGATGCTGGCACCACAGGCGGAAAATTAACCTACTGCACCACCGTGCCGGCCCCTCTACTGAAATTTTAATGTCTTTAATCTTTTACTTTTCTATATATATAAATATAATTTTTAAGGAAAATTTTGATCTCATTCTTCTATACCCTGATTTTATTTTCAACTGACATTTGACTGTGGATATATTCCTATGTCATTAAATATTCTTTGAAAACTTTGTTTTTATACTTTATAGAATCTCATCAGGTATGATTCAGTTCCCTACTGTAGGACATACAGTTTGTTTTCAAATTGTTACTGTTGTTAAACTGTGGAGAACATCCTTGAATATAAGTCCTTACATACACATTTGATGATAGCCTTAAGAAAATCATTAGAAATGGAATTAATGAAATGCCTCAGCTGGTGCTGTGGCATAGCAGGTAAAGCCACTACCTGTAATGCCAACATTCATATGGTGCCTCTTCTGGTCCTGGCTGCTCTGCTTCCTATCCAGCGCCCTGCTAATGGCCTCTGAAAGAGTGGAAGATGGCCCAAGTGCTTGGTCCCTTGCCACTCACATGGGAGTTCCAGAAGAAGCTCCTGGTTCCTGGCTTTGGCCTGGCCCAGCATTAGCAGTTGTGATCATCTGGGAAATAAACCAGTGGACTGAAGATCTCTTTCTCTCCTCCCTCTCTCTCTAACTCTTTCAAATAAATAAATAAATCTTTAAAAAGAAAAAAATGAATTAATTGGTCAACATTTAAAAAATGTTAAAAAGCATTTTGGTATTTTAAATATTTCTCAGTTTTTCATGCATATATTCAAATATTTCTCCAGAAAGTTTGTTTAGTAGCAGCATGTGACAGTTTGTTTCATAATACCCTGGTAACACTAGGAATTATCTTAAAATTCTTTTCACGTCTGCATTTATTTGATTACTATTGAGGTATTGTTTTTCATACATTTTTTGAATGGACACATGAATTATGAAGTTATATAAGATGCTTACTGTTTCCATCACAGATCTAAAAGAACAAAGAAATTGCTGAAACTAAATAGGGAGAAAGAAGAAGAGGCTATCAGATTACGACTGCAGCTTCAAAGACAGAGAGCCATGAGACTTTCCCGAGAATTATGGCTGAGTATGCTTGAAATAGTTCATCCAGGTAGGTGGCATTATCACTTTTATATGTGTAAAAATGCTTATAATGTCTTTAAGTAAGCCACATATTCTAGCTTTCTGATGATCTCTTTCTTTAAATTTGGATCATTGCCTTCTGTCTCCCCCTCTCCTTTTTTTAGATAAATCTTAATCTATTGAGTCAAAAAAAGTTTTTCTTATCTTTCAGATAAATTAGTGAAACATAAAAATTTATGCTTAAAGGTCACTGTTGGGGGCCAACACTGTGGCATAGCAGGTATAGTCGCCTCCTGCAGGGTTGTTTGTTTTTTTGTTTTTTTGGTTTTTTTTTTTTGACAGGCAGAGTAGACAGTGAGAGAGAGAGACAGAGAGAAAGGTCTTCCTTTGCCGTTGGTTCACCCTCCAGTGACTGCCACGGCCGGCGCACTGCGGCTGGCGCACCACGCTGATCCAATGGCAGGAGCCAGGTACTTATCCTGGTCTCCCATGGGGTGCAGGGCCCAAGCACCTGGGCCATCCTCCACTGCACTCCCGGGCCACAGCAGAGAGATGGCCTGGAAGAGGGGCAACCGGGACAGAATCCGGCGCCCCGACCTGGACTAGAACCCGCTGTGCCGGCGCCGCAAGGCGGAGGATTAGCCTAGTGAGCCGTGGTGCCGGCCTCCTGCAGTGTTGACATCCCATATGGGTACCAGTTCCTGTCCCAGCTGCTCCATTTCCAATCCAGCTTTCTGTTATGGTCTGGGAAGGCAGTAGAGGATAGCCCAAGTCCTTGGGCCCCTGCACCCGAGTGGGAGACTCAGAGGAAGCTCCTATCTCCTGGCTTTGCATTGGCTCAGCTCTGGCCATGCTGCCATTTGGAGAGTGAACCAGCAGATGGAAGATCTCTCTCTCTCTCTCTGCCTCTCTGTAACTCTGCTTTCTGCTTTTCAAATAAATAAATAAATTGTTAAAAAAAAAAAAAGTCACTGTCAAGAGACTTTAAAAACTCCTTGAACTTAACCAGGGAGTTAGCATTGTGCTATATTCTGCCATCAGAACTTTACTCATTCCTTATTACAAGCCTGATGACATATCTTACCACCTTTGACAGACTAAGCTGAAATTAATTACAAATGATGGTCTGGGAAGTCTCAGGTTTCAAGATTTTTTCCCTCATTTTTTTACTTCTCTTTTTATTATTCATTCACAGGATCTTTCTCTAGTCCCTTTTTTCCCTCTTTCTTTCCCTTACATATAGATATTTCCCACAGTTCCATTCTCACCTCACAATTCTGATTTGCTTTTTCTTGCTTATTTATTATATATTTACTGTAGACTAATACTTGTGGTCCTCTTACATAGCAAAGTAGGAAGCAACAAAAACTAGGTTGGAATGGCTAACAAGAAATTTTGGTGAGTAAAAAACAAATAATACAGAAATGAATGTTAAATGTTTGTAGCCACATGAAAATTTATATTACCAGTTGAGTATTTACTACTCTCAAATCTTGTCTGCACCTTCACCCTCTCTGCTATTCTCTGAAGCAACATTTCCCAATAAAACTTCTTATAAAGACAAAATGTTCTATACTGCCTCATCCAGTATGATAGCTCATGGCTCTGTAGGTGGCTACTGAGTATTTGAAATATGGCCAATGCACGCAGGGACCTGGATGTTTAATTTTATTTAAACCGAAGTAACCACTTGTAGCTAAAATCTCCTGTATTAGCACAGCTACCTATTGAGTAGCTTTACCTGGATATTCATAAGCATCCCCAAAACTAAAGTCATTATATTGCCCCCAAGATTTCCTTTTCATTCTCCATTTCAGGTAATACATGAAAAATCCAATGTACTCAGCTTTTCATCTGAAACAGTCTGGAGTTCTTACCCTTCCTCAGCTCCACATCTAATTGATCATTAAATACTAACAATTTTTTATACTTTCTAACATATACATACCTTGTTTTTAGAGACACTACTATTCTCTTCCACTGCCTAATTCTGTCATTTAGCTACTGCAAGTCCTAAGCTAAATGTTGAGTAACTCCCAGAAAAGCCATCAGTATAACTAATTGAAGAGAAATTTGAAGCACATAAAATAGAATAGTAAAGCATACACACATTTCTCTATGGTTGTACTAAATGACTTCCTAACCATATACTTATTTTTTTCCAAAATGTTCTTGCTGTTGAATTTTCAACCCTTTTCTTAGTCCCTTGCCACAAAAATAATCCATGCATCCTTTCTCCATAAGGAAGCTTATATCCAAGAAAGCTTTTGTTTCTAAAATCTTAGAATCATTGTAAAATAATAGAATTGGGAAAATTAGTAAACAATATTGAAAGCATTAAAGGATTACAAGATTGTTATCATTACCATTGTCCTGATTTAAAAACTTGAGAAGGCATAGTAGTGAATATGTTGTGATAGTGTCTGTCATCTTTTTAGGTGAGGTGGAGAAATACAATCGGGAAATGGAAGAGAAAGCAGCATTGATTATCCAGAAACACTGGAGAGGGTACAGGGAAAGGAAAAATTTTCGCCAACAGAGGCCATTTCTCACAGAGTATAAAGCAGCCATCACACTTCAAAGAGCAGTGAGTCTGATGTAGTAAAAACAGCTCTGGATTAGGAGGCAAAAGCATGGGTTCAAACCTGACTTTGGAATTTACTGCCTTGCTCAAGTGACTTAGCTTTCTAGAGCCTTAGATTTTTCCTTTATAGAGTAAGAAGCTCCTTACCTCTGGCCAAGCTGATTTAGACATGTGGTCTTTAGTACTGGGTAGAACCTTGTACATCATTTACCATGCTGCAGTGCTGTTGTTTTTCTTTCCTGGGCTACAAGTTCCTCAAGGATGAGAAACTAAGTCTTATTTATTGTTATCAGCTCTCAGCATGTGCTTGGTATATGAATTAATAGGTGTTTACCCTACCTTTTTCACTTAGATGTTATGTGGACCAGGTGACCTAATATATGGGAATATATTTTGTAAATTGCAAAGTCCTGTGCTAGTATAGCGTATCATATTTAATTTTTTTAAATATATAGGTTAAGTATTAGTATACTTAGATCAGTGTAACTATTGAATTGAGGAATATTGTTGTTAAGTGATAATTTTCCTGGGAATTACCCACAGCAGAGTAACATGGAGAAGCACAGCACAAGACTGGTTTTTTGTTTTTGTTTTTTTCATTTAATTACCTATTTCATTTAATTACCTATTTCTATTTAATTACCAATTCTCCTAATATCCATTTATTCTGTTATACATGGTTAAGCTTCATATTAAGATCTCAGGTCTTGAAGCAGTAAGTTTAATATTCCCTTATTGTTGAACAAAAGGTCAATTTCAGTTTTTCACAAAGATAGATTTTGAACATTCTCTGTAATTAACTTTTTATAAAGATATTTTAAAGTCATCCAAAATGCAGTAGAATAAACACTAGGGAGATAAAAATATCTTCCACCTTCTCCTCCTTTATGCCTCTTTGGATACCTGAGGTTGTATCTGCAACAAATAGCCCTGCACTGACTTACATGTAATCCCCTTTGCTAAACAAGGCCATCTAAGAATTAACCCAATGATGTCAAGAGGGACCCTTGGCTCCCTTCTAATTCTTTTACTTCATGGCTACCTCCTTTTGAGTCTCCCATCCCGAAGAATTAGCTTGACCCTTATTAAGTTGATGTACTAGCTTGCCTAATACTTTGTAAAGGGCCATTTAGTATATGGTGAGATCCCAGGTTTTCTCCCAGTCCTTAGAGAAGCAGTGGTTATCAGAGGAAAATAAATGAGGCCTATGAAGGCAGTGTTGTTCAGGCTTTCATACTTCTCAGTGGCACAAGAGGAAAGAGATGAGTTAAGTTTGCTTCATATTTTCCCAACCCCCATAAAGGAATATAAGTCTTTGTTGAAGTAAGAACAAAACGGGATGAGTCAAGGTCATGTTTATAGTCTTTGCATCTCACTACTTAAAATGACAGTGAAGCCAAAGCAAAGCTAGCCAAAATGGAAAAGGGAATGAGCATCACTTTCAAAAAGAGAAAGAAAAATGGAAAAGTGTAGAGGGAAAAAAAAGAAAAGTAGTAGGGAAATTAGAGCAGAGAAATATCAGTAAAGGGCACATTATGCAATATTTTGAAAACATTCTTCTTTAAGATGCACTGTAGATGTACAAAGGCCCTTAAGCACATGTGGCTATGGAGTACTTGATATATAGTTATATATGTAACTTTATAGGTGCTATAATTGTTAAATACCCACCAGATTTTAAAAATTGGTATAAAAAAGGAAAAACTATCTTAACACTTTTACATGTTAACTATCTTAACTTTTTTACATGTTGAAATTCTAGCAACTTATGTATATTGTTATGATATTTTACATAATTCACTATATACAAAAATTAGTTCGCTCATTTTTTTACTTTTTTATATAGCTACTAGAAAATTTTAAATTATATTTGTAACTTTCATTATATTTCCATTTGCACTGAAATTGAACTGGGTAAGAAAGAAAAGGAAATACTTCATCAACTTCATTGAAAATTACAGAAGAGGGATATCCTTTTCATGAACTTGTCCATCAGGAGGAACCGGTTGTTAGTGTCTTTGACAGAGCAAGAAATAAAAGCCAGACTTTACCTACCTTTTGCCCTACTCTTACTTTGTGTGAAAGCAGCAGCATTGTTTCTCCAGTAACTAAAATTTGGGAAATTGAGAAAATGTTATTATATAACATTACTTGCCTTTTCTAAATTATCTATCCTTTCAGTGTTGAAATTAAATTTAAAGAATGGCTGCATTTCCCTTTTTAATGTTCTACTATTTGCTTATCTTACTGTCTCATCTCTTAAAATCAAAGGAAGAAGCCAGAATGATGGCTAATTCTTCATACTAGATTATAGCATAAAAGTACCATAACACTATTATTTGTGTCCATCCATGACTAACCACAAGAAAACTTACTGGAACAAACCATTGGCAGTAAGAAAATAAATACAAATCAGGAGATAAATGAAATTTCAGAGTCCTACAATGACAAAGTATGATGAAAAGTGATAAGAGAGAGGGCACAGAGGCTTTTTTGATTTAGGAGCAGAGAGAAGTTCCCAGGAAAGCATCATAATTTTGAGGTGGTACCAAAAAACAGGGGGTATAAGACAGATAAGGAGAAACAGAAAAGAAAAATCAAGGAAAAGGAAGAATAGAAGGAAAGGAGAGGGACAGGTATTTGGCCTAGCAGTTAAGACACTCATATCATATTGGAGACCTAAACATGAGTTTAGGTCTTGACTCTGCTTCAGATTCCAGCTTCCTGCTCATGTGCATTTTGGGAGGCAGTAGTGATGACTCAGGAAGCCACATGGGAAATCTGCAGAGTTCCTGGCTTGGCTTCAGCACCTGGCAGGAGCTGTTACAAGCTTTCAGAGAGTGAGCCAGTACATGGGAGCTTGTTTGCATGCTCTTCCTCCCAGTCCATCTCCCCATCTCTCTCAAATGAATAAAAATTTAAAAACAAAATACTACTCTATACAAATGGTCCCTGACTTAAAATTTATGTGAAAGCAATATCCATTCAGTAAAAACTATATCATGTTATTAGGTAAGTTAGGTGTATTAAAAGCATTTTTGACTTAGAATATTTTCAACAATGTATTTATTGGGATGTAACCCTATGGTAAGTTGAGGAACAGCTGTATATTTAAAAACATCACTATCTTCCCTCCTCTATCACATTCCCATCTTCCTCCTCATACACTCAGAGATAAGAACTCTTGCAATGGTGTCACTATCATGTTTTAGGAAGAAAAAATGTTTTATTAGTGGAGAAAAACCACAAATATTCTTTTTTGCCTCCCAGGCTCTTAAATTCCTCGCAAAGTGCCGTAAGAAAAAGAAGTTAGTTTCTCCTTGGCAAGGACTCCAAGAACTCACCGATGCACGCAGAGTTGAGCTGAAGCAACGAGTGGATGACTATGTCAGAAGACATCCAGTATGTAGGCGTCTGTATCATAGTATCCATATTTTACCCTATTCCATTGCACAGTGTTTGCTGACAGTATGCTTATGGTTAGTATAAGATAAGTTAAGATAGACTTATGGATCTAGAGTCATTTTATGGATACATGGCCTTATGGTACAGTGTAAAGGGGGCTTTGCTTCAAATAATTATTTCCCATACTAAATCACCACTTCTTTTGTAATAGTACAGCAAAATTTTAGCTAGTTTGAGCCGTCCAGAAAAAAAGTATATGTGGCTGTAGGTCAAAGATATTCATTCTTACATATGTACACTTAAACATCCATATTCACACATGTGAAAAGATTTAAAACAAACACTTCACTCAAAGGAGATAAACAGGTGATAAATAAACACAAGAAAAGGTACATCTTAGTCATTAGAGAAAGTGCAAATTAAAACCACAATAGGCAGTCAGTCTGTTTCTCTGTTTCTCTGTCTCTGCATTTTAAATGAATAAAAATAATTTTTAAAAAAATCGAGATAGACATTTGATAGAATAGTTAAGGTGCCACTTGAGATGCCTGTATCCCATATTGGAGTGCCTGGATTCTAGTCCTAGCTTTGCTTCCCATTCTAACTTCCTGCTAATGTGAGCCCTGAGAAGAGGTAGCAGGTGATGGCTTAAGTGTTTGGGTACCTACTACTCCTGGATGGAGTTGTGGATTCCTGACTTCAGCCTTGTACAAGAGAGCAAACCAGCAGATAGAATCAATGTCTTTCTATCTCTGTCTCCCTGCCTATCCATCTGTCTATCATCTATTTTTCTATCTCTTTGTCTTACTGTCTTTCAAATAATAAAATTTAAAAAACAAAACAGGGGCCGGTGCTATGGCATGGAGGGTTAAGCCTCCGCCTGCAGTGCCAGCATCCCATATGGGCGTTGGTTTGAGTCCCAGCTGCTCCACTTCTGATCCAGCTCCTTGCTATGTCCTGGGAAAGCAGTAGAAGATGGCCCAAGTGTTTGGACTCCTGCACCAATGTGAGAGACCCGGAGGAAACTTCTGTCTCCTGGCTTTGGATTGGCCCAGCTCTGGTTGTTGTGGCCATTTGGGGAGTGAATCAACAATTGGAAGACCTCTGTCTCTGTCTTTCCCTCTCTAACTCTGCCTCTCAAATAAATAAACTTAAAAATATATACATAAGATACTCTACACTTGTTAGAATGACTAAAATTTTGAAGGTTGCACATACCAAACGTTAGCAAGCATGCAAAGGAACTCTGACTGAAACACTATTCGGCTAATCCTCCACCTAGCGGCGCCGGCACACCGGGTTCTGGTCCTGGTCGGGGTGCCGGATTCTTTCCCAGTTGCCCCTCTTCCAGGCCAGCTCTCTGCTATGGCCCGGGAAGGCAGTGGAGGATGGCCCAAGTCCTTGGGCCCTGCACCCCATGGGAGACCAGGAGAAGCACCTGGCTCCTGGCTTCGGATCAGCGCGGTGCGCTGGCCACAGCACACCAGCCGTGGTGGCCATTGGAGGGTGAACCAACAGCAAAGGAAGACCTTTCTGTCTCTCTCTCTCTCACTATCCACTCTGCCTGTCAAAAAAAAAAAAAAAAAAAAAAAAAAAAAAAAAAAAAAAAAACACTATTCATAGAAATGTAGAGTAGTACAACCACTTTGGAAAGTGGTCTGACAGTTTCTTAGGAAGTTAAATATATGGGCCGGCACCGTGGTGCAGTAGGTTAATTATCTGCCTGTGGTGCCGGCATTCCATATGGACGCTGGTTCTAGTCCCAGCTGCTCCAGCCCAGCTCTCTGCTGTGGCCTGAGATAGTAATAGAAGATGGCCCAAGTGCTTGGGCCCCTGCACTCGCATGAGAGACCAGGAAGAAGCACCTGGCTCCTGGCTTGGGATCACTGCAGCTCTAGCCGTTGCAGCCATTTGGGGAGTGAACCAATGGAAGGAAGCCTTCCCTCTCTCTCTCCCTCCCCCTCCCCCTCCCCCTCCCTTCCTCTCCCCCTCTCCCCCTCTCCCCCTCTCCCACTCTCCCACTATCTGTAACTCTACCTGTCAAATAAATAAAATCTTTTAAAAAATTAAATATATGAGGGGTCTTTAAAAAGTTATATGTTTATTTAAAACGAATTGGAAATTGCTTGGGGGTATGGGAGAATGGGATGGATGAGAATAAGGGATTTAAAAAGGGGAGCAAGGAAGTTTGGTGGCAGTGAATGTTCATTATCCTAATTGTGATGATGGTTTCACAGGCGTATACATGTCAAAGCTTAGCAAAGTTTACTCTTTGTTGTTATTTTTAACTCAAACCTATATATTAAAAAACATGTTTAACCTAAGTGCTTAAAGAGGGGGGAGCAGAACTTCTAAGCTTTTAAAACAATCAGCCTAGCCACTATTAAAACATGACCAGTGGATCTCTAGGTTGTGGTCCATTATATTAACAACTTCTTTCTTATCTCGGAACCAGAACTGAATTGGAGAAAGGGATAGAAGTACAACTGAGAATTCTCTGTAAAGAGAGATTAAATCTATATATTTAATATATATCTGTGTATCTATATATATTATATATAATATATATTTAATATATATCTTTTCTCTCTATATATAAGTGTATATAAGAGAGAGAGAAAACAGAGATAGAATATATATATATGGGGGGGAGGGAGGGAGGATACTTCCTCTCCAACAAATACATCATCATTTCCTAAACTCTGTTGAGAGGCACTGTATTACTTTTAGCAGTTTTAATAATTTATTTTCCTTTATAAAAATTAGATACCCAGGACCAGTGTTGTGGTATAGCTGGTAAAGGTGCCGCCTGCTACACTGGCATCTCATATAGGCACTGGTTCAAGGGCCAGCTGCTTCACTACTGATCCAGCTCCCTGCTAATGTGCCTCGCAAAGCAGTGGAGGATGGCCCAAGTGCTTGGGCCTCTGCCATCCACATGGAAGACCTACATGGGAGACTTGGAAGAAGCTCCTAGCTCCTGGCTTTGGCCTGGTCCAGCCCCAGCTGTTGCAGCCATTTGGGAAGTGAGCCAGTGGGTAGAAGATCGATCTCTCATCTCTTCTCTGTCTGTCTGTCTCTCTCTCTGCCACTTTCTGCAGCTGTGACTTTTGAAGAAATAGATATCTTTTTAAAAAATGTAAAATATTAAAACCTCAAAAATACCCATTTAAGCATGTTTAAGTGTACAGTTCAGTGGCATTAAATATAGCACATTGTTATGCAGCTATCACCATTTTCCATCTTAAGAACTTTCTTAACCTTGTGAATATGAAATTCTGTATCTGTTAAAACACTAGCTTCCCACTCTCTCTCCACCCAGCTTCTTTCTGGCAGCTACTATTCTGTTTTCTGTCTCTATGAATTTGACTACTTAATTAATTACCTTAAATGACTAGAATCATAAAATATTTATACTTCTGTGCATGGTTTGTTTTATTTAGTGTATCTACAGTTCTCTTTCATGTAGTATGTAGCATGTTGCATGTGTCAGAATTTCCTTCTTGTTAAAAGATGATTAAAACTTCATGGTATTTATTTATCTCATTTTGTTTTTCTATTCATTGATGGACACTTGGGTTGCTTGTACATTCTGACTATAGTAAATAATGCTACAGTGAACATGGGTATACAAATATCTGTTTGTGTTCCTGCTTTCAGTTCTTTTGGGTATGTACTCAGAAATGATACAACTAGATCATAGGGCAATTCTTTTTTCAGTTTTTTTTTTTTTTTTTCGAACTGCCATACTGTTTTCCATAGAGGCCCACAAGATTTCTGGTTTCTCTGCATTCTCATCAGTATTTGTTTTTTCTGGTTTTTCTTCATTTTTTGGTAGTTAATTGGTGTGAAGTTGTATCTCATTGTAGTTTGGATTTGTATTTCCCTAGAGATTACTGATTTTGAGCATATTTTCATGTGTTTATTGGCCATTTTTTAATCTTCTTTGCAGAATTGCCTATTCAAGTCTTTGCCAATTTTTGAATTGTTTTTATTGTTGAGTTTTAGTTCTTTACATATTCTGAATATTAATTCCTTGCAAATATATGTTTTGTGAATACTTTTTTGCTATTCTAAAGGCTGCCTTTTTACTTTGTTGATAGAGTCCTTTAATATGTGAAAATTTTTAATTTGGAAAAATTTCATCTTTTTTTTCTTTTGTTGCCTGTGCCTTTATTATTATATCTAAGAAATCATTCCCCAAACTACTGTCCTAATTCATCCCCTATGTTTTCTTCTTCTTTTTTTTAAAGATTTATTTACTTATTTATTTGAAAGGCAGAGCTACAGAGAGGCAGAGAGAGAGACAGAGAGAAACAGAGAGAGAGAAGTCTTCTATCTCCTGGTTCACTCCCCAGATGATGGGTGCAGCAGCTGGAGCTGTGGGATCCGAAACTAGGAGCCAGGAGTTTCTTCTGGTGCTTCCATGTGTGGTGCAGGGGCCCAAGGACTTGGGGGCCATCTTCCACTGCTTTCCCAGGCCATAGCAGATAGCTGGATCAGAAGTAGAGCAGCCGGGACTCGAACTGGAGCACATATGGGATGCTGGCACTGCAGGTGGTGGCTTTACCAGCTACACCACAGCACCAGCCCCTGTTTTCTTCTTAAAGTTTGATAGTTTTAGCTCTTATGTTTAGAGCTTTGTTTCTCTTTTTATATACATGCCCTATATGTACAGTTACCTATCAGTATCCATGTGGTTGGTTCCAGGAACTCCCATAGATTGGAACTGTGAATGCTCAAGTCCGTCATGTATTATGGCATAGAATTTTTTTTTTCTTTTTTTTTTTTTTTTGACAGGCAGAGTGGACAGTGAGAGAGAGACAGAGAGAAAGGTCTTCCTTTGCCGTTGGTTCACCCCACAGTGGCCACTGCGGCCAGCACACCGCGCTGATCTGAAGCCAGGAGCCAGGTGCTTCTCCTGGTCTCCCATGTGGGTGCAGGGCCCAAAGACTTGGGCCATCCTCCACTGCACTCCCAGGCCATAGCAGAGAGCTGGCCTGGAAGAGGGGCAACCGGGACAGGATCCGGCGCCCCGACCAGGACTAGAACCCGGTGTGCCGGCGCCACAAGGTGGAGGATTAGCCTAGTGAGCCGTGGCGCCGGCATGGCATAGAATTTGTACATAACCTACATATCCTTATGTATGCTTTAAATCATCTCTAGATTGCTTATAATATCTTATGCAATGAAAATTCTATGCAAATATTTGTTACACTATATTTTTAAAAAAGATTTATTTTATATATTTGAGTGGCAGAGTTACAGAGAGAGAGAGGAGAGAGATCTTTCATCCACTGGTTCACTCCCAAATGGCTGCAACAGCTAGGGGTAGGCCAGGCCAAAGCCAGGATCTTCATCTAGGTCTCCCACATGGGTGCAGGGGCCCAGAAACCTGGGCCATCTTCCTCTGCTTTTCCAGGTGCATTAGCAGGTAGCTGGATCAGAAGTAAAGCAGCTGGGACTTGAACCAATGTCAGTACATGATGCCAATGTTGCAGGCAGCAGTTTAACTCATTCTGCCACAATCCTGGGCACTTTTCTAATATTGTTGATCAGCACTTGGAACCCACAGATATGGGGGGCCAACTGCAATTGTGATGCATAGTCTTGGGCTTTTTTTTGTTTTGTTTTGCTTTTTGAAGTTCTGCTTTAGTTAGTTTTTAAGATTCTCTGGCTGAAAAGTAGGATATTAACTAGAACAGGGTTACATCCAAAATCCAAGAACTAGAATATTTGGGAAAGCTGTGATGTCAGAAGCTTTGTCTGCAACAAAGTTTGTATTGTTTCATCCTTGTCGTACTAATCAGTTAATTAAGTAACTGCCAGAGGAATATAGCTCTTCAGCTGATTTTGCTTATTATTCTTTGAAACTAGAAACTGTTAAAATATTGTATCTTAGTTAAGGTTGGGAGAGAGGATGGGATAGGAAATAGGATAGTCTTTTAGATGGAGTCCAGAAGAAAGAGAGCGGTCTTGTTACTCCTTTTCCAGGCAAATGTATTTAGCAAACCATTTGTGATTCTCCCTATGATATCTTGTTTTTATCTCTTTTCCTATAATACCACACTGTCTGAGGAAACGAGGTATAGGAACATAGCAAAAAAGAAATTTCTCCACCTGTGCTTTTTTTTTTTCTTAAAACTGTTTAAGAGACTTTAATATCTATACAGGAGTACAAGGTGAACATCTATCATATGATTCAATTGATAAAATGAGAGTTAAGCATACTACAACCTCTGCTGAATGGCTAAGCAGAATGTACTTTGATATATATGTCCTTCTTGTGACAAGTTTTGCTGTCCTGTGTTCCCAGGTCTCTCAAATGTCAGATGTGGCCAGCAGGGAGCTCCATGCTGAAGCTCAAGAACAACTACAGCACTACTTTATGGGCAGGGCCCTAGAAGAGAAAGGCCAACAGCACAGAGAGGCTCTGATGGCTCAGATCAGCACCAATATTGAACAGTTGATGAGTACGTGCTCCTTCCATTTTTGTATCCTAAAAGGAACAACTGCAAGATGTGTGACATCCAAAATCCTCTGAAGCAAAGCACCTTAAATGGTTTATTCATCTCCATCATACCAGCACACAATATTTTCAAATCATGTGGATTCTATAACCTCCATCTTGTGTGCTTCCCCAAGCCTTGCTGTCATTCATATGTATCAGCTCAGAAAGATTTGTTAATTTCAAAGATAGTGAGCTCTACTGGCCAGATTTCTACTGTGTAGTCCCAAAAGCTTTGGACCATATTTTAGAAGACGATTACAACAGTTGTTAAAGTGTCATTCACTTGTAGAGCATTTCATAATTTTTAATGAAGTACTTCCACAAAAGTTCCTGTTCTTTTAATACCAAAAAGCTACATCTTTCTTCATCCTTTTCTTTTAAATCCAGAAGTGGAGATGTTGCTACCAGCCACAGATACAACTTTTAATAGCCATATACCATCCACAGTTGGCAATAATAACAGATTCAAGGTTGAAATTCTCTGTCTGCTGGAGTGGAGTTCCAACTGTGTAGTTTCCAAGTTCCTACTTGTTGGCACAGGGCTCTTCCACTCACCTGTATATTTTCTGTTTATTACAGAGGCGCCAACTCTGAATGAAGCAGAAGGGAAAGAACCCGAGCTCTTCTCAAGCAGATCCCGACCTGTGGCAGCCAAGGCCAAGCAGGCCCATCTCGCCACCCTAAAGCACATACAAGCACCCTGGTGGAAGAAACTTGGAGAGGAACCAGGAGATGAAATTGATATTCAAAAGGATGAGATTAGTGTCGAGTTAGGAACTTTGTTCATTGGTGGGACCAAACCCCCTTAGGAGTTACCTTGAAAACTGACCCATATCTTTTGTTTCAATTACATTGGTTCTCTGGTGTGTTCATAGACCAGGGTTCCTCTCCAAACAAGACTTACACGCAGTAAGCAAAGAGTTATTTTCTACCTCTCTCTTTCAGTTCTCTTTTTCTTTTCTCTACACCCTTGTCCCTGGCCATACACACAGATTTGTGTGGCTTTTGTTGTGGAAAAAAAAACTCAGCATGGCATTCTGTTGTTTACAATATTGTGAGATTTTTTTTTTCCCATTTTTTGAAGTTTTCCAACTAAAGTTTTTTCTAAGTAAATATTGTCAATAGTTGTTCCAAAACACTTGTCAGGATTATTTCAACTTTTTACATTTGTTATTTAGAGTTCTTTCCTTTTATTAATAAAAGAGGGTGTGTTCTTGGCCTTTATTAAAGTGAGGGAAAAAAGTGATTAGTTGAAGGACATTTCCCTATTTTCTATACAACAATGGTTGACTCATTTTCAGAATTTTTATTTTAAACAGAAATACACACACACACAAAAATCCATCTAGGACTCAATGTAAGAACTTCTCCAGCTAAAATTGTGTTCTTTGTAGTGAATTGTGAGAACTATATAACCCACGGCCTCTCGTTAGCTTTTCTCCTGGGAATCACAGCTAAATATAATGTTTAATTTTTGTTGTGATCCTATATACCTATGTGATTATTTGGTTCTAACATAATAATTCATAATTTCTGATTGCCCTGTTCACCTTAATTGTGTTTTGTACCAGAAGTCACCTCAATTTGTGTTTGTGACAGTACAGAATTCAAGTTAAAATGAGCTAACAAATTATAACATCCCATCATAAGGAACCTGGAGGATGTTCTTTGTATAAATGAGTGGAAATACCAGTATTTCTGAATGGACAGGCCAAATTTAATTCATAATTAGAAAAAAAATGTATAAAATCCACCCATAAGAATAAGCAGTTGAGAGTTCTACTTTCACATAGAATATAGAAAACTCACAAGAAGGTTACTCCCACCTTAACAACAACAAAAATGCCAGACAACCTACACAGTTTTTTTTTTTTTTTAACCTATCAGATAGGTGAGGCTTCAAGCCAGTCAAGTAAACTGAGACACAGACTCTGTTTGTGAAATAAGGTATTTCATTTCACAATTCAAGATTAAACATCTGGGTGGTCGTGAACATGGTACCCTTACCCTGTGGGATCAGGAAACCGCATTCTCCTGGCACATCAATATGCTCACCAATCAGGAAGCCCAACTGCAATGGTGTTCAGAGTTTTCGTTGGGATTTCATTACGTAGGTATGACTGAGTCATTGGTCATTTAGTAGAGTGTAGGAGAAAAAGGCAGCCAGGTGAGAAGAAATCACTTATTTTAAATTCTTAAAAGCCAAATGTGGGCTAGCATGTTTACTTAGGCTAGCTGGGAGCTTCAGAAAGGGAATTTGGACCTCTACCAAATTACAAGAAAGGTTGCAGCAAGGTCTAAAGAGACCCAATTAGTGGCACAAAACTAGGTGATAGACTGCCACTGGGTGATGTACCCAGTGCCCCACCCGCTTCTCCAAACTCTTCTCTTAAAACCCTTAAGCTGCATGAGCAAGAAAAGCAAGCTTTCCTACCTCCAAGGCTCAGGCCTTGGATTCCACTGCATATAAGGAAAGAATGGAGGAGGGAGGGGAGATAGGAAACACTAAGCTGTGGACATAATCAGAGATCCTGTGAGCCTGCTGGAAGGGTAGAAACCAAAACCCTTCAACCTGAAAGAGGGATAAGAAATCATCTTTGACAAAAATCTTATGCCAGTACAGTTAGCAGAGGTCTGCTAATGCTGTGGAGGAAACTTCTGTCTGGACTAATGACAGAAGCAAGGCAGTCTGGTTGCCATGAAATAAGTAGCATCCTTGAGAAAGCCCAACACCCAATCACAAGCAGAAAGCTGGCTTAAATCTAGGCTGGATCAGAACACCACCTCCACCTTGACCCAACAACTAACCTAGCACCAACAAGTAGTAAGCAATTGCCATTTACTGCTAAAATAGATAAAGTGCATGGGAAGGGCTTGTCTGGGGCAAAGGCATACAGGAATGGCTGAAAGTGGGGGATGGGGGACTGCCGCCTGCACGGCCAGCACCCCGTATGTGCGCCAGTTCAAGTCCCAGTTGCTTTTTTTGCAATCCAGCTCCCTGATAATGCACCTGGCAAAGCAGTGGAACTTGGCCCAAGCACTTGGGCCACTGCACCCACATGGGAGATCCAGAAGAAGCTCCTGGCTACTGGCTTCAGTCTGGCCCAGCCCCAGCCATTGTGGCCATTTGGGGAGTGAATGGAAGATCTCTGTCTCTTCCTTCCTCTCTGTGTAACTCTGCATTTCAAATAAATAAATCTTATAAAAAGTGGAGGATGGGGCAAGAACAGAAAACCTCAGCTTCCTACACCTCACCCTAAGCTCAAGGGAACAGACGCTTAAAAATAAAGGGATTTGTATTCTGTGGTACACTGAAGAACAAATAATCAGACCCACTTAACTGACTAGTTTGCCTCAACCCCTCTGCAATACCACAATGCAGTTCTGTTGCTATGTAAGGTTAATTGCAGACTACAAATTTAGAGCAGAGTATCCAACAAAAATCGACTCACTTCAGATGCTATCCACAAGATCAGGGATCTTGCACTCTGGCATCAAACTCAGGGTACCCACAACTTCATCAGGCTAGATGTTTCACTGTAACAACTCCTAGAACTCAGGGAAGCACTATATGGTAACAGTTTTCATATGAAGTATATACAATCAGAGTCAGCCAAAGAACACGCAGGGCAAGTTCTGGGATGGTCTTGAACATGGAGTTCTGTGCTCTTACCCTGTGGAATTGGGAAACATCACTTTCTTGGCACTTTAAAGTTATCAACCAAGAAGCCCAACTGAGCACTGCTACCCAGAGTTCTCACTGGGATTTCATTATATAGGTATGATTGAGTCATTGGCCATATTACTGAATTAAAATCTTCAACACCACTCACCTCCCTGCAGGTCAGGCATATATGTATTTCAGAGTCAGTCTTCTGATTGGTCTCGCTGGCATAACTCAGCCCCAATCCTGAGTCATGTTAGCATCAATTCAAGTATGATCTAAGGCTTCAACAAAAACTCTTGTCAGGAAATTCCAAGGGTCTAGAAACTATTCTAGGAAATTGCAACAAAAATCTTAAGTACTTACAATTTCTCCATAGAAGCTATGATATAAAAAGACATGTACCAAGTAGTGTGTGTATCAATCTTTTCTTGCTCTCCTATACATGATATCTGACATTTGGTCAAAAATTGAGACAGAATGCTAGGGGTAAAAGCCTGTTAAGAAATAAGCATCAGGGGCTGGCACTGTGGCGCAGGGTTAAGCTGCTGCCTGCAGTGCCAGCATCCCATAAGTGTACCAAGAGCCTGGGAACTCCATGTAGTTCTCCCATGTAGATGCAGGAGCCCAGGCATGTGGATCATCGTCCACTGAATTCCCAGGAGGATTAGCAGGGTGCTGGGTCTGAAGTGGAGTAGCTGGGACATGACCTGGCACTCACATGGTATAGTGGCATTGCAGGTGGCTGCTTAACTGCTGTGCCACACTGCTGGTCCCTCTTTTCCTCTTTTGAAGCAATGTAAACAAGATGTATTAGGTGTGTTTAATTTTTTTTTGTATTTTCTGTTATAGGGGTACTTTAAAAAATTCATGGATGGGGCGGGTATTTGGCATCTTTGTCAAAATGTTGCTTGGGATGTCTGTCCCATGTAAGAGTGCCTAGGTTTGAGCCCCAGCCCCACTCCTGATTCCAGCTTCCTGCTAATGCATAATCTGAGAGGCAGCAAGTGAAGGCTCAAGTAGTTGAGTTCCTGCCACTCACATGGAATACCTAGATTGAGTCCAGGCTCTTGGCTTTGGCCTGGCCCAGTCCTAGATGTTGCATGCATTTGGAGAGTGAACCAATGAATGGAAGACTTTCTTTCCTTCCCTCCCTTTCTTCCTTTCTTTCCTTTTCCTTTTTTTTTTTCTTCCTTTCTCTTTTCTCTCTTTCTCTTCTCCTTCCTTTCTCTCTCTCCTCCCTTTCAAACAAATAAATTTTCAGTTAAGAAAAATGCATATCAGCCGGCGCCGCGGCTCACTAGGCTAATCCTCCACCTAGCGGCGCCGGCACACCGGGTTCTAGTCCCGGTCGGGGTGCCGGATTCTGTCCTGGTTGCCCCTCTTCCAGGCCGGCTCTCTGCTGTGGCCAGGGAGTGCAGTGGAGGATGGCCCAAGTGCTTGGGCCCTGCACCCGCATGGGAGACCAGGATAAGCACCTGGCTCCTGCCTTCAGATCAGTGCAGTGCGCCGTCCATGGCGGCCATTGGAGGGTGAACCAACGGCAAAGGAAGACCTTTCTCTCTGTCTCTCTCTCTCTCACTATCCACTCTGCCTGTCAAAAAAAAAAATGCATATCATGAAAAACTGCACATGGATTTCAAAAATTTTGGCACCAAAATAAATGTATCTTTTAATGTTTCAATGAACTCTTTGAAGCACTCTCATATATAAATTGTGTGAAAACAACTGGCCAAAAAATGTGGAAGAAGGAAATGTAAGGTTTTGTTAAGGTTTTTAAACTATAAGTGAAGAATAATAATAGGTAGGCTATGATGAACTGTGCACATGCATTGCAACCTGAAAGCAACCACTAAAACAATATTTTTGAAAGATACAACATTGCTGATAAAATAGAATCATAAAGCAACTAGCAAAATGATAGATTTAAATCCAATACAGTGTATCAATAATACATTGAATGTAAATTATCTATATTTTGACTGAGAACTTTTACCCAGTAGATAGATGGGATATGAGAAATGTTATATTTTCTAATTCTGTTTTGGCTAATTATGCTTGCAAATGGACCTGTTTTCTCATTAGCTCATCATTTTTTGTAGTTGTCATTCTCACATAGTAAGGTATTTTTTCCTGAAAGTCTAATTTCTATTTGTTAAAGTTCATTTGATAAATTCTTACTCTGCCAAGTTTCTGCAGGTAATAAGTTTACAAATAGTTTCACCACATAATAATATGAGTTGTCTTGAAAATATTTTCAGTCTATGTCTGCTGCCTGATCACAAAGCTGCTGCCACATACTGGAGGAGGTTTTTTTTTTTTTTTTTTTTTTTTTTTTTTTCTGGAAGCACCCCAGATCTATTTAAGTATCAACTAGTTATTGCTGTCTTGCAAACCATCCTAATAACCATTCCATCCAAGCTAGAGTAACAGAGACCATATTGCTCTTTCACCTAAACACACAAACAAAAATATGTGAGAAACAGATTTGAAGACACTGAATATCAAAAAATGAAGGGATGTCTCCATAGGAAATAAGTGATGAATCCATTGATTGCCACAGCTTAAAATGCCATGAGAAAGTTTAGAGGTCATGGTGCATTTTTCCCAATTTCTGCCTTCACCTCATTTTCTCTACTCACAGTGTAGGTATACTCCATCTTATATTTCTTTAATATTCTTAAGAGTTGGCTTACACAGCGCAGGAGCTTTTAGTTGTATTGTTCAGAGAGTCAAGGGACTTCCCATATAATACTCTGGTCCCCTGCATTGCTGTAAGAATGGCTTAAGAAGATTTCTTGTCTATCATTTCATATACCCTCCTTCCAGCTTTGATTATCTTCTTTGTACTGATGAGGAAATTGAGTCACTTAGAGGTAGTGATTTTGCTCTGGTCACCACCATCACATTAATATTTGGATGGAAACACACTGAGTGAAGCACTCAGAGACTCAGCCTAGGACTCTGAGCATCCTAGGCAGCAGGGAGAGGACAATGACAAACTCAGACTTCTCCTCTTTCTGACACATTCTCCAGCTGACCCAATATGCCTAGAAACTTTTCCTGATCATGTGCACTCTGCCTCTTTTCCCAGCTGAGTCCTTTTCTGTGTTGATTGTTTATAACCAGTAGCCCATCAAGGCCTGCTCAACTCTCGTGCTCTCCCTCCAACCCCCAAATACTCCAAAATTTCCATGGTAACAGCAAAGCTAGGGATTTCCTGTTGATGCCAAGAGACAGAGAGAGATGGTCTTGGTCTTGTCTGAGAAACGTTGCTGGAGTAAAGGAGATAAACAGGAAAGAAAGAAGGGTGGTAGGTGGGTAAAGTGCTATATGTAAGAGGAATATACTGTCATTTTCTTCCTGTTTTGCTCATTGTCCCTACTGCTGCTGGACAAGAACACATGCAACCAGATCCTGGAATTTATATTTGGATCCTGTACCTCCTTCTTCAATCAACTGATATTCTCTATTAAAGTTAACACCTCCTTTCACAAAGTCTCTCTTGCTTCTACTCTGTCTCTGAATCCTAACCCTGAGGACCTGGACATGGATTTGGACTCATTGGCCTGCTCTCTTATATTTCTTTGTCTATGATCCAGAGTTATGCTGGCCATCTTGTTCCATCTGCTTCCATTTTAGTTTCCCTCAGTGATGGTTTGATGATACTGAGGTAAACACTAGAGTCCAGGACCAGGGGGCAGGCTTCAGAGGAGCTAAGAAGCCTGGGATCAGCACTGTGCTGCAGTGGGTTAATGCCCTGGCCTGAAGCACTGGCATCCCATATGGGCGCTGGTTCTAGTCCCAGCTGCTCCACTTCTGATCCAGCTCTCTGCTATGGCCTGGGAAAGCAGTAGAAGATGGCCCAAATCCTTGGGCCCCTGCACCCACTTGGGAGACCCAGAAGAAGCTCCTGGCTCCTGGCTTTGGATTGGCATAGCTCTGGCCATTGTGGCCAATTGGGGAGTGAGCCATCAGATGGAAGACCTCTCTCTCTCTCTCTCTCTCTCTCTCTCTCTCTCTCTCCCTCTCCTCTCTCTGTGTAACTCTTTCAAATAAATCTTTTTTTTTTTAAAAAGATTTATTTAAAAAAAAGATTTTTATTTTTTAAAAAAGATTATTTATTTGAAATGCAGAGTTACACAGAGGCAGAGAGAGAGAGAGAGAGAGAGAGAGAGAGAAACTGACTTCCATCCTTCCATCTACTTGTTCATTCCCCAAATGGCCATAATGGCTGGAGCTGTGCCTATCTGAAGTCAGGAGCCAGAAGCTTCTTCAGGGTCTCCCATGTGGGTACAGAGGCCCAAGGACTTGGGCCATCTTCCACTGCTTTCCCAGGCCATAACAGAGAGCTGGATTAGAAGAAGGGCAACCAGGTCTGGAATCAGTGCCCATATGGAATGTCGGCACTGCCAGAGGCTACGCCACAGCACATGCTGCGCCACAGCACCAGTCCCTGCAGGTCATGGCTTTAACCCACTGCATCACAGTGCTGGACCCCCATTCTTCTTCTTTTATTTTTTTTCTTTAAGACATTATTGATTTATTTGAGAGGCAGAGTTACAGACAGAGAGGAGAGACATAGAGAAAGATCTTCAGGGTGGGCGCTGTGGATTAACACCCTGGTCTGAAGCACTGGCATCCCATATGGGTGGCAGTTAAAGACCCAGCTGCTCCACTTCCAATCCAGCTCTCTGCTATGGCCTGGGAAAGCAGTAGAAGATGGCCCAAGTCCTTGGGCCCCTGCACCCACTTGGGAGACCCAGAAGAAGCTCCTGGCTCCTGGCTTTGGATTGGCATAGCTCCAGTCGTTGTGGCCAATTTGGGAGTGAACCATCAGATGGAAGACCTCTCTCTCTCTCTCTCTCTCTCTCTCTCTCTGCCTCTCCTTCTCTCTCTGTGTAACTCTGACTTTCAAATAAATAAATATTTAAAGAGAGAGAGAGAAAGAAAGAAAGATCTTCCATCTGCTGGTTCACTCCCCAAATGGCTACAATGGCTGGAGCTGGGCTGGTCCAAAGCCATGAGCCAGGAGCTTCCTCCGGGTGTCCCAGACAGGAGCCCAAGGACTTGGGGCATCCTCCACTTCTTTCTCAGGCCATTGCAGAGAGTTGATCAAAAGAGGAGCAGCCCAGACACGAACAAGCCCATATGAGATGCTGGCGCTGCAGGCAGAGGCTTAGCCAACTATGCCCCTGTGCCACTGTGCCAGCCCCTCCCTCATTCTCCTTTTTGACACACATTAAGAACTTACAGCTTATAAGAGTCCAAAGTTCCTTTGCTCTCATTTATTTTCGCTGTTGTTGTTAAGATTCATTTATTTATTTGAAAGGTAGAGTGACATATAGGAAAAGACAGGCAAATACAGAGGGCGGGGGGGAGAGAAACTTCTATCTGCTAGATCATTCACCCAAATGCCCACAATGGCCATAAGTGATGTAGCCCCAAGCTGGGACCTCCACTGGGGTCTCCCACATGGATGGCAGGAAGCAAGTACTTGGGCCATCCCAGGCACATTAGCAGATAACTGAACCAGAAGCAAGAAGTAGCCAAGACTTGAACCAGGCACTCCAGTATGGGATGCAGGCATCCCAAGAAATGCCACAGCACCTACCCCCTCTGATCTCACTTCTAGACTACTAAGTTACCTAACCTTTAAAATATCTGATGTGATGATTATTGTTACCTTTATTGCCTTGCCATTATGTTCTTTCTTAGCTCGCATTTCCTCCCCAAACTTTTCTAGCTGCCACTGGTTCCCCTTTCCTGTACTCTGTAATTCCTTGACGCTGGTTCTATCAACCCAGGCCTGGTCTTATCTCTGGTACTCTTGCCTTCTTGATTGAGTCCACTAGTATGGCTCCATGGGAGCCAGCCAGGAAGGAGAAATGCAGCGGCATCCAGGTAGTAGTACATCCAGATGCCCGGGTCAGAAGAGATTCTGGTTTTTGCCCCTCCAATCAGCATCTCTCTGTCATCTTCCTGAATGTGCATTTCCTATGAACTGCTGATAGTGATCGTCTCTTGCTCCTTCTACTTCTGTTCAGCACCACTCATACTCCCAGTGGACAGTCTATAGCATAAACATGGGGGTGGTGCTCAAAGGCTAGTAGCCCTGCCAGCTCCTTAGTTGCACTGCCTCTGAGGGCCAGGGATTTCAGAAGAATGATCTTTTTTCAGTCTTTGACTATGGGGTATTTGGTACCATCTGGATCCATCTGGGATTTTTTTTTTTCTGATGTAGGAAAATAAAATAGATAAGGACCCAGAACTCTGTATATGCAAGAATACAAAAGATATTTTCATAGACAATCCAAATCTCATAACTTAGGCTCTTCTTCAGTGAATCCTAATTAATGAGGATTTTTATTTAACAACTTTACTCAGAGACTAGCTATGTGAAACGTCTGTATCTCATTAGGGAGCAGTTCAGCTGTGGATGCAAACAGCTGGGTGTTCAGCCAGAAAGAGGGGTAGCTGATGTATTCGGCACTATTCTATTGCTCATTGATCTCATCCACAATTTGGAGAGCCTGCATCAGACATTCTTTTTATTTATTTATTATTATTATTATTATTATTTTTTGACAGGCAGAGTGGACAGTGAGAGAGAGAGACAGAGAGAAAGGTCTT
Source organism: Oryctolagus cuniculus (assembly GCF_964237555.1). Taxonomy (NCBI): domain Eukaryota; kingdom Metazoa; phylum Chordata; class Mammalia; order Lagomorpha; family Leporidae; genus Oryctolagus; species Oryctolagus cuniculus. The sequence goes on along the minus strand of NC_091435.1, from coordinate 78,046,156 downwards.
CCTTTGCCGTTGGTTCACCCTCCAATGGCCGCCGCGGCTGGCGCGCTGCGGCCAGCGCACCGCGCTGATCCGATGGCAGGAGCCAGGTACTTCTCCTGGTCTCCCATGGGGTGCAGGGCCCAAGCACCTGGGCCATCCTCCACTGCACTTCTGGCCACAGCAGAGAGCTGGCCTGGAAGAGGGGCAACCGGGACAGAATCCAGCGCCCCGACCGGGACTAGAACCCGGTGTGCCGGTGCCGCTAGGCGGAGGATTAGCCTAGTGAGCCGCGGCGCCGGCCTTGCATCAGACATTCTAAGCCCTAGCTCATGTTGGGCTCTGGAGGGACTGCCCGGCTCTGTGCCTTTAACAGGGCTATATGTTTCAGTGGCCCTGTTACAGAGCCACGACTTGGTCACCCTAGCTCTTCCCTCTTTCCCTTCACTGGTCCCATAAGGCTCCCATGAATTCCATCATCTAGTATTCACTTCTGTAAATAATAGCTTTGGCTACAGTAAAGATAGATTAGTAATAATGGAAAGCTAATCATAGTTAAATTACAAAGAGATCTTTTTCAGGTTTGATAACTAGATTTTGCTAGTTTTCCAAGCTTAGTTGGAAAACATTCCATCTGTTTCTACATGGGTACTTTAACAAAATTTGTAGAAAAGAAATTGAGATATTTATTTTGGTGCAAAAAAATTTATATATATGCAGGATCTTCAAGGAGTTCACGAAGGGGCCGACACTGTGGAGTACTAGGCTAAGCCTGCAGTGCCGGCATCCCATACAGGCGCTGGTTCAAGTCCCGGCTGCTCCTCTTCCCATCCAGCTCTCTGCTACAGCTTAGGAAAGCAGTAGAAGATGGCCCAAGTGCTTGGACCCTGCACCCAAGTGGGAGACCCAAAAGAAGCTCCAGGCTCCTGGCTCCTGGCTTTGGATGAGCCCAGCTCCTGCTGTTACGGCCATTTGGGGAGTAAACCAGTGGATGGAAGACCTTTCTCTGTCTCTCTTTTGCTCTGACTGTAACTCTACTTTTAAAATAAACAAATAAATCTTAAAAAAGAGAGTTCATGAAAAAAATGGGTGCTCTGTAAAGATGATATAGCATAGGAAATAGCTGACTTTTACTGGGATGCTAGCAAACAGTGCCATAGACTGGGTGGCTAAACGCAATAGAAATGGATTTCTTGCAGTTCCACTTGCTGAGAAGTCCAAGATAAAGCACTGGAGGAATCCGTGTCTGGCGAGGGCCCACTTTCTAGTGTCTTCTCACTGTATCCACTTGGATAATAAGATAAGGAAGCATGTGGGTGTCTTAAATAAGGACATGAATCCCATTCGTGACTGCTCCAATCTCATTAACTAACAACTTCCCAAAATTCCACCTTCAAATACCAAAACACTTAGGATTAGGATTTCTTTTTTTTTTTTTTTAAGACATATATTTATTTGAAAGTCAGAGTTACACAGAGAAAGGAGAGGCAGAGAGAGTGGGAGGTCTTCCATCCGCTGGTTCACTCCCCAGATGGCAGCAACGGTCGGAGCTGCGCCGATCCGAAGCCAGGAGCCAGGAGCTTCTTCCTGGTCTCCCACGTGAGTGCAGGGGCCCAAGCACCTGGGCCATCTTCTACTGCTTTCCCAGGCCATGGCAGAGAGCTGGATCGGAAGTGGGAGTAACTGGGTCTCGAACCAGCGCCCATATGGGATGCCGGCGCTTCAGGCCAGGGTGTTAACCTGCTGTGCCACAGTGCTGGCCCCAGGATTAGGATTTCAACATACAAATTTGAGGTTTGGGGGTGAGTGATAGACACAAACGTTCAGTTTAAAACAAAGCTCATGTAGTAATAACCCAGAAAGATGGTCTGGGTTGTATATTTTTATGTTGAGAAATTAACTTCTAAGTAATTTCTGTGTAGTTAATGGCCTCTCAGATTTGCCTATGTTAAAAACAAAAACAAAAACAAAAACAAAAACAAAACTATGTGCCTATGTGAGAGAGAGAGCAAGCGAGTGAGCGAGCACTCCTACCAAGTGTTGCACTCCACAAATGCCTGAAATGGCCAGAAGTGGGCTGGGCAAAAGCTGGGAGCTGGGAACTCAATCCAGGTCTCCACATGAGTGGCAGCAACTCAATTACTTGAGCCATCACCACTGCCTCACAGGATCCGCAATACCAGGAAGCTGGAGTCAGGAGACAGAACTGGGTATCAAACCCATGTATCACACGTGGGATGTAGGCATTCCAACTGGAATCTTAACTGCTAGGCCAAACACCCACCCTAGTTTTTTATTATTCTTGAGTCAAATTTGGAAATATGTTTATATGTACATATTTACTTTTTAGTATGGTTTTAGATTTATAGATCTATTGAGCAGATATACAGACTTTCACATACTTATCCCACCCACCTCCCCCCTTCTCAGTTCCCAAAGGATTTCCTTATTATTTATTATTAACATCTTGCATTAGTGTGATACCTTTGTTAAAACTGATGAACCAATATTGATACATACATTAAGGTCATTGTTTGGCACGGTTGTTAAGATGCCACTTGGGATACCTGCATCCTATACTGGAGCACCTGCTTTGAGTCCCAATTACTCTACTTCCAATCCAGTTTCCTGTTAATGCACACTTGGAGAAATAGCAGATGATGTCTCAAGTACTTGTGGGTCCCTCTCACAGAAAGAAGACCAGGATTGAGTTGTGGGCCCCAAACTTCAGCCTGTCAGGTATTGTAGGCATTTAGGGGAGTGAATAAGCAGATGAAAGATCTGTGCTCTCTGTCTCTTTGCCTTTCAAATAAAATGAAAAAAATTATTAAATTCCTAGGTTCATTCATTTTATGGATTAGATTTTTTTAAAATTTTTTTTCCATTTTGTTTGAAAGTTACACACACACACACACACACACACGCACACAGATAGGGACAGAAACAGATCACCCATCTGCTAGTTCACTCCCTATACAGCTGGAGAGCTGGAGTTGGGCCAGGCCAAACCCAGGAGGCTGGAACTCATCCTGGGTCTCTCCCATGAGTGGCAGGGACCCAACCACTTCAGCCATCACTTGCTGACTCTCAAGAGTGCACATCAGTAGAAAACTAGGTTGGAAGTATAGCCAGGAATGGAACCCAGAAACTCTGATATGGGACATGGTGTCCCAAGCAGCAGTTTAATGCGCCAAGTGCCCTCCACTGTTCATATCTTTGGCCTTTTGTAATTTTCCTCCTTGTTTTTGGAGTTTGAAGAGTTCTTAGCTTATTTTGGGTATTTGTCCTTTATCAGACAGGTGTCCTACAAATATCTTCTCACAGTTCATGACTTGTTTTTTTTTTTTCATAATTTTAACAATGATTTTCTCAGAGACTTTTTTTTTTTTTTTCATTTCAACCAAGCTCAACTTCTCAGGTCTTCCTCCACTTATCTTCTTGCCCCCAGGGAAGGTGAAAGATGATGAGAGCTGGAAAAAGGGAGAGGGAACTGCGCAGTATGACATTTCTTGTCCTCCAATCTATACTCACTGTACTATTAATTAAAGGAATGATCAACTCAACAAGACACCTGTGTGACAGCAGAATTCCTGGATATCTAAAGTATCCAATTTCTCTGGAGTTCAGAACAATATCCAAATCATTTGGCATAAAGCTGCACATATCATTTTATGAGCTACTCCTTGCCTGTCTGTTCAGTAACATCACTCATGCCAAGCTTTCCAAATATCTCATATACATACTTCTCCATTTACCTCACTACTTTTTACCCTCTTATTTGCTAGGGCAATCTTAATTATATTTTATTATCTTAATCACCTTCTCAGAGTCCAAATTACTTCCATTAAATTATGTTACAAATTATTTCCAGCCTGGGGCTGGTGCTGTGGAGAGTAGGCTAAGCTTCTGCCTGAGGTGCTGGCATCCAGTACGGGCACTGGTTCGAGTCCTGTCTGCTCCTCTTCCGATCCTTTCGATCCAGCTCCCTGCTACAGCCCGGAAAGCAGTGGAAGATGGCCCAAGTGCTGGGGCCCCTGCACCCATGTGGCAGACCTGAAGCCTGGCTCCTGGCTTTGGATTGGCCCAGCTCCAGCCATTGTGGCCATTTGGGGAGTGAACCAGGGATGAAGACCTTTCTCTCTATCTCTCAAATAAATACATACAATCTTAAAAAATATTTCCAGCCCTTCAGTGCTCTTTTAATAAATCTGTTTAATCTTTAACCTGGCCACCACATCTTCATTCTTCATTATCCTGTTACTCAATGTAATTCTCATTGAATGACCCATCTGTTCTCATTCAAGAACAGAAGGTAGGACTATAAGAACCACTAGACACTAGACAGGCTTCTAACTTTAAAATCTCTTCTCCTGTAAGAAAGTTTCATTATTGTAAAACCAAAAATCAGTCATAAGGCTGAATGTGGAAGCAGGTAAGTATGGAGAAAGAGAAATTTTGTGTAGAGTAGTACTCAATAGGACTCTCGGGTGATTTATATTTCTTCTAAGAGAGACATTCATCTGCTGGGAACGTGAGAAATAAGTTTGGGTTGGGACTTGAGGAGGGTAGGGTGTTAAAGATTTGAATAATTTTTGTGGGAAATGGGACAGGAAGTTGAAGACACAGCAGCGATTTGGGAGTGTGATGAGGTTGCAGGGAAGTTGGAAACTGAATGTGAGGTGCTCATGATACTGCTGTCATTAATGACACTGACACTGCCTGATCCAAGTTTAGGGCTTTGCTGGGTGGATACAATGAGGCATGAGAATGTGACAGATTTATGAAGTGCTGCATTTATTTAAGGGGCTCTGCCCCTTAGTATGTGACTTAGCACAAATTACTTTACCTTCTGAGGTCTTACTGCATCCCATGTAAAATGGGGATAATCGTGTTTACTTTATTGACTCAACAGATGTTGAGTGCCCTACTCCATATTGTTCTGAGACCTGGAGATACAGCTGTCAAAAAAGTCAAAAATTCCTGCCTTTTTGAAACTAATAATCTGCAGAGCAGGAAAACAAGATCAAAAAATAAAATATTTGGTATGTTAGATGGCAGCATGATTATGGAAATAGGAAAATAAGAGATATAATGCATGCAGAAAACTGCAGTTTTAGGTGGGTGACTGGGAAATCCCTGACTGATCTGATGTTTGAATCCTAAAGGGCAATGTAATCATTAGGACAAGGAAGCATACAGTGGGCTAGCCGAGTGCCTGGTGCATAGTTAAGAGTCAATAAATTTGGGGCTGGTGCTGTGACGTAGCGGGTTAAGGCCCTGGCCTGCAGCACTAGCACCCCATATGGGCACCGTTTTGTGTCCCGGCTGCTCCTCTTCCCATCCAGCTCTCTGCTACGGGCTGGGGAAGCAGTGGAAGATGGCCCAAATCCTTGGGTCCCTGCACCCACGTGGGAGACCTGGAAGAAGCTCCCTGGCTCCTGGCTTCAGACTGGCCCAGCTCTGGCCCTTGTGGCCATTTGAGGAGTGAACCAGCAGATGGAAGATCTCTCTCTGTGACTCTGTCTTTCAAATAAATAAAATAAATCTTTAAAAAAAAGTCAATAAATTCAAACTGAGTGCCTGAAAAGATAGATCACTGAGAACTGTTCTTCCCATTTCCTTAGGGGTTTAAGGAGAGCACGCATGACTTCAGTGTCTTATTGGAGTTTCTCACTGACACCCATTTCAGGGTCTTGAGCCCTCAAATTTCAACCTCTGTTTAAGGCCCAGCTCAAGTGCCACTTCCTAGTATCCTCTATCTCACATATCCTTACAGGCATCGCTGATACTCTTTCTTATCAACGCCTGATTCTAGTCTGAGTTCTGACACAAAGTCGCTGTTTGCCTTTGTGCAATTAAGTCACTTCTCTTGTTCTCATTACTAAAATGAAAAGATCATACTAGACAAGCTTTTCAGATCTAACACTTCACTACTCTAAAAGCAAAATACCTACTCCCATTCCCTTCTCCTCGCAGCAATCCTAACGGCAGCTGGTGGCCCACAATCCAAAGCCTCAGCATCAGACCAAATGACAGCCGGGTCAATCGCAGGACATTGGGCGGAGAAAGAGCAGGAAAGCCGCTAATTCACGCACCCTGAAAACACCTGACCTTTCCCAGATAGCCCGCCCTCTCGGCATTTCCGGTCCTTCCCCAGATCTTCTTCCGGGGCACGTGATCGTGTCCGCTCCCGCCCCTCCTCCACTCTGCAGATTCCATTGGCTGTTTCTGGGAGGCAGCGGAGCATTTTCTGAGGTGGATTGGTTTCCGTCCTTGTTGACGGGTTAGTTACAAACAAGGCGTGCCTGGTCTCCCTGGTAACGCTATGCCGATAGCCCTGATTGGTCGACGTTCTAATCCCATCTTCCGTCCCAGCTGCGAGTGGTTGAGTCCCTGGCGGGGCGCGGTGGTGGTAGGTGTCGCGTATGGGGATCCCTAGCTGACGTGGCTTGACTTGGGAAGGGGCAGCTGGAGCCTCCGGCAGCAGCCGCGTCCAGGTGAGTGAGGGACGCTCCCCAGCTCCTCCTGCCCCGAGTCTTGTAACGGTCACTCCCCGCACAGGGGCCGTGGGAGCGACCGGAGCAGCCACACTCGAGCTCCCTCCCCGCCCCGCCTCTCCCGGATTCAGTCCGGGATCTGGCCCTTCACCCACCTTCCTTCACCTACCGGGCCTAGTTCTAGAAGCCCGCAAGCCTGGCGGCCCCCGGAAGGGCTTTGGGGTCGCCTTGCGCGACCCGGGGGCGGCTCCGCGCGGTCTGCCCCCTCCCCAGGATGTTTCTCCTCCGGGAGCGACGGGGAAAGGCGCCCAGGCCAGCCGTGTCCGCCCGGCCTTTTTCCCTGAGCGGCCTCCTAAGCCAGCCGCGGCTGATGTCGGAGAGAACCTGCCGGGCCCCTAACGCTCTGGCGCTAAACAAACTTGGTGTCCGGAAAGGGAGTCGAGCCCCAAACAGATCAAAGGTCTGGAGGGTGTAGGTCACGGAGGCGCGGGCCTGTCCGGCGGTCCAGCTGATGATAATAGATTATTGAAGAGAAGAGTGTGAGGATTCGTGTGATACCATCAGCACTGACATGCCGGGAATCGGAAGCGGGCTGGCTGTTAGGGAACCTCGAAGAGAGTTCTGGAGGAAAAAGGACTTGATCTGGCGGAGTGGAGCGTGTTTATTCAGCGTATCAGGAATGTGAATGGGCCGGAATGGAATGAGGGGTATATTTGTCTGGCCTATTTAAGGAGTTCGGGCTGGCTGGTGGGAGAGGACAGTTTAAGAGTGGGACAGAGATATTTAAAATCACAAGCAAGTACTTTCACTTTTGGAGATGGCTGGAAGCTCTCCCACCACTTGACCTGCTTACAGTTCTGTGCCAGGTGGCAGGGGGGAACTCCTACAGAAAGGCAGGAGGCTTTGGCAGAAGCACGAACTAGTCAGATTTAAATGGTCGGAAAGGTTATGAAAGGTCAAATCCAAGAACCGTTCTGTTGGAAAAATAGCAAGATGTGGTCAGGGCAGATATACAGGAAAAAGTTGAAGAGAACTCAGAAGTTACAGACATTGTACACTGACTGCTTCATGGTTTTTACTTCTCATTTTTTTTTTTTAAAGATTTATTTAGTGTTTACTTGAGTTACACATAGAGGGGAGAGGCAGAGAGAGAGGTCTTCCATCCGATGGTTCACTCCCCAATTGGCCGCAATGGCTGGAACCGCGCCGATCCGAAGCCAGGAGCGAGGAGCTTCTTCCAGGTCTCCCATGTGGGTGCAGGGGCCCAAGGACTTGGGTCATCTTCTACTGCTATCCCAGGCCATAGCTGAGAGCTAGATGGGAAGTGGGGCAGCCGGGACTAGAACCGGCGCCCAAATGGGATGCCAGCGCTTCAGGCCAAGGCTTTAACCCGCTGCACCACAGCGCCGGCACCTATTTTTCATTCTTTGATCATGGATTAATGCTTTCCTTTTCGTTGCATTGTTTGTTGATTATGTCAAATTTCTAAACATGTTTCACTGCAGACTCGTAATCAGGAAAACAGTTTTGAGCTTGCATCTACCACCACCATCCCCCACCGCCAAATACTGTATATTTAATAGTGGATAATCTATGAATATGTATTTACAGTGTTTATTGTAAAAATATAAACTTAAGAGAAATTTAAAAAATTTCTTGACCACACCATGGTGCATTCCCAACCCAATTTGAAGGTTAAAGGTGCTACCTCTTTTTTCTCAAGGTTGTTTCCATCTCTGAGGACCTCCTAACTTGCGGGACCTCCATTCTGGGCTATAGCCCTTCCTAAAAATCTTTAGAAGATAATTATTTTATCTTCTGCTTGATTTTAAAGACCTCTGCTTCCCCTTCCTCTTTGGATTAATGTATAAATTAAAAAGATGTTGATTTACCCTTGGTTGTAAAATAAATCATTCATTAACTTCTGCAGGCTAACTACTATGTGCAATAAATTATTTAGGACACATCTCAGCACTGATCATTACATTCCAGTCTGTTGTTAGGCACCCCTATGTAAAAGATTATTAGCATTTATAATACTCTATTTTAATTAAGCTATTTTAAAATCAGTTTTATGTGTTTTAGTAAGCACCTGGCTCCTGGCTCCTGCCATCGGATCAGCGCGGTGCGCTGGCCGCAGTGCGCCGGCCGCGGCGGCCATTGGAGGGTGAACCAACGGCAAAGGAAGACCTTTCTCTCTGTCTCTCTCTCTCACTGTCCACTCTGCCTGTCAAAAAAAAAAAAAAAAAGAATATCATGTAAAAAGAGAAATCTCTCCCCTAGCCAACTTCTCCATTTCCCTACTTTATAGACTTAAACACTGAATAATTTCTTGGTTCTCCTTAAGAAATTTTCTGATCACAGTGAATCACATATATAATGTATACCAGCCCTTTCTCCCCACAAGTAGAATCATGCTATGCATGGGGATTGCTGCTTAATTGACTATTCCTATCTGAAAACTCCAAATATCTCAAAATCTGAAAACTTTTACACATGAATGGGATACCACAAGTGGAAAATTCAACACTGTGAAACTTTGTTTCATGCACAAAATTATTAAATATATAAAAATTACCTTTAGACTATGTATGTAAGGTGTAAATGAGACATAATTGTATGTTTAGACTTGGGTCCCCTCCCCAAGATATCTCCTTATGTATGTGCAGATGTTCCAGAATCTGACAATATCTGAAATCTGAAATACTTCTGATCACAAGCATTTGGATAAGGCATATTTAACCTGTATTCAACATTTTTGGTATACACGAGTATAAAGCTACTTTGTTCTTTTAAATGGCCACATAGTATTCCCTGGTAGAAACATTTAAATGTATTTAGCTTGCCCCTTATAATGGTCATTTGTAGATTTTCAACCATTAGCCAACAAAATACTGCTGTAGTGAGCATCTGCGTGTGTGTGTGTGTGTGTGTGTACATACATACATATATCTGTGTTCTTTTGGTATAAACAATATGGAATTATTTGTGGCATACCTCTATGACTCTTAATCCATTGTGGTCTAGGTACTGCTCAAAAATAAGTACCTATTGAACTATTCACATAGAAGCCTCATTCCTATTTGCAGCGTGGGTAAAGAACGTTGGGGTGATGAGATTACTCAGAAAATAGACTTTTGTGTACCTCTACCAGCCAGGAACCTCTGTTAAGCTATGTTACTGGTTAAATTAGTTAACTTCCTTATACCTTAGTTTACTCACTTTAGAATCAAATATTGAAGTACCGCCCTCATGGGGTTGTTTTAAGAATAAAGTAAGTTATAAGTATAAATAAGTTATAAGTAAAATAGCTGGAGCGGTGCTTCATGGTGGTGTCATGAATATAGTATAGCCACCATTTACTTCTAAATTTCTTTCATGAAAATAGTGCAGCAGTTTGTACCATGAAAAATAGTTTTCCATTTTCCAGTGGTAGAACTGTATGGTACTATTGAATATGCTTTGTCCAACTATGTAGTGCTGCCTCTCTTTTAGCTCCTCAACCTGATTGAGAATCACTTTGAAAATTAAAGAATTGAGGAAAACTGAGACTCATTTATATATGCATGAAGTAAGTTTGAAGAGTAACCTCAGTGGAAATCTACTCATCCTCTTTGCTGTTGTTTCTTTGGGAAACTGTGAGTTAAATTCCAGAACAGGGGCAGGCGCTGTGGCGAAGTGGGTTAATGCCCTGGCCTGAGGCGCCAGCATCCTGTATGGGGGCCAGTTCAAGTCCCAGCTGCTCCACTTCTGATCCAGCTCTCTGCTGTGGCCTGGGAGAGCAGTGGAGGATGGCCCGGGTCCTTGGGCCCCTGTGCCCGCGTGGGAGACCCAGGGGAGGTTCCTAACTCCTGGCTTCGAATCGATGCAGCTCTGGCTGTTGTGACCAGTTGAGGAGTGAACCAGTGGATGGAAGACCTCTCTCTCTCTGCCTCTGCCTCTGCCTCTCCTCTCTCTGTGTAACTCTTTCAAATAAATAAATAAATCTTAAAAAAAAAATTCCAGAACAAACATAGCATATGTATGGACACAAAGGCATTCACTCACTGTCTTCATTTATTTTACTTATTTTCTTATGCATTTTGTACTATTGCACTGAATTTTTTCTGGTTAAGGATATGTCTTATATTTATTTTTATAGTTTATAGCATATCACTCTGAACTTGGAAAGCATTCTATAAATAATTATTGCTAAATAGTGAAAGCTTTGAAAAGAATAACACTTTTATTTCACTATAAGTGGTACTTAAGCAAACAAGTGTCAAGGTCCTGTTGCAGGGTTTGTGGAAGGTGTGGCCAGTGTGGACTTCAGGGAATCGTTTTATTTGCCTGAGTGTTTTATAGAACTCTGGCCTTGGCATTAAGTTCCACATGTAATTTATTTTATTGATTTTTTTTTTTTTATTTGAGAGGCAGACATTGGAAGAACTCTCATCTGCTGGTTCACTTCTCTAATACCCACAATGGCAGTGGCTGGGCCATGGCCTGGGCCAGGAGCTGGGAACTCAATCCAGGTCTCCCACCTGACTGGCAGAAACCCAGTTAGTTACATGGGCTATCGTTGACTTCTGCCTTCCAGGGTCTGCACTGGCAGGAAGCTAGGAGTCAGGAGCTGGAGCCAGGAAGTGAACTCAGGCTCCATGATGCAACGCGTAGTAGTCTTAATCACTGGGCTAAATGCCTGCTTCCTGTATATCATTCTTTTCTCTAGTTGCTCTTCACAGTCCTCTGGCTTTATAAAACAACAGCAAGAACATACATTTCCTTACATGAATTTATTACTGTAAATGTAATAATTTTCCCACTTACTAGTTTGCATATTGTATGTACATTTGTCCATTTCTGTCATTGAGCCTAATAAAGGAGGATATCCATCTTTATTTAGCTTAAGCGTGGCTACTTAGTGGCTTGTGTACCTAGTCTTTGAGGTACCAAAAGTACCAAACTGCCCACGATGCTCATCCGTTTACATTTCCAGATTATTCCTTTAATGTTAATAGCTATAGAATTCACTCTTGCATCACAGATCATGTTAGTGGACTTTAGAGTGATCTTCGTCAATCTTCATTTTAATGTGAGGAAACTGACCCTGAAAAGATAGAGTGATGGGGCTGGCGCTGTGGCATAGTGGGTAAGGCTGTCTCCTACAGTGTCGGCATCCTATATGGGCACTGGTCCAAGACCTGGCTGCTCCACTTCCAGTCCAGCTCTCTGCTATGGCCTGGGAAAGCAAAAGATGATGGCCCAAGTCTTGGGCCCCTGCACCTGTGTGGGAGACCCAGAAGAAGCTCCTAGCTCCTGGCTCTGTATTGGCACAGCTTTGGCTGATGTGGCCAATTGGGGAGTGAACCAGCAGACGAAGACTTTCTCCACACTCACCCCACCACCTCTGCCTTTCAAATAAATACATATACATATATATATATATAATTTTTTTTTTTAGAAAAAAGGTAGAGGGGCAAGTGCCGTGGTTCACTTAGTTAATCCTCCGCCTGCAGCACTGGCATCCCGTATGGGCACCGGGTTCTAGTCCTGGTTACTCCTCTTCCAGTCCAGCTCTCTGCTGTGGTCCAGGAGGGCAGTGGAGGATGGCCCAAGTACCTGGGCCCCTGCACCCGCATGGGAGACCAGGAAGAAGCACCTGGCTCTTGGCTTCGGATTGGTGCAGTGCTGGCCATAGGGGCCATTTGGGGAGTGAACCAACGAAAGGAAGACATTTCTCTTTGTCTCTGTCCCTCACTAACTCTATCTGTCAAATGAATAAAAAATAAAAAAAAGGTAGAGTGATTTACCCAATGTGATATAGCTTCTTCTTGAGCCAGGACTGGAAGCTCAGCTCCCTGGCTTTCAGAGTGGTGCTTTTTCCACTATGTCAGCCTCTTTCCTCTCAGCTTGTTGAATCAGACTCCTTTTATTTCACCTGAAATGGTGAAAATAAAATAAAAATTTTCCCAAATTTTTATCTCATTTAGGTACTAGTAGTTTTTTACTATTCTTTTCTTTCTTAAAATATACATATTTAAATGGTTATGTAGGAAAAGCAATCCATTTTCCATCTAAAGAGCTTTTAATCTTTTTCTGTTATTCGGTTAGCTGGGGGACCTTGAATTGGCCTAAGTACTCTGCACGTCAGTTTTCCCCTCTGAAAAAGGGGTTGCTAGTGACATTTACCTTCAGATTTTGTTAAGATTGAAGAGAACTGTACATGAAGTGTCTGAGACACACACTTTGCAATTAAATATAGCACAGTAGCTATTGCCATTAATATCATTATTCTGTGTTCATGTGTGAATGTGGTCTTTATGTGCGATAATGTATAGTAGTGTATTGGTCGAGACGGGGCCTCCTAGGGAGGATGAATCAGTCTCATCTGTGGGAGTGATGTAGGGGAGAAAGGAAGATAATTATAGTTTGGGAAAATATTCAAGATTTTAGCTTTATATAAATAGAAAATGAAAAACTAGTGTTTTTGCAATAGAAATGACATAAAATAAGATTTGCTAATAGTTATATGCAAAAGATTTGGTGTAAGGCGCACTACCTTAGGTGGAAGTGTACACACTAACTTGTACATATGTGATAGGCTTATATTCTCTGAAGAGCGTATGGCTTTAAAATGGTTGAGAAACACTCACTCTGAAATTTTAGTACTTTGCTATTTAGTCCTAAAGGTAGTAGCAGTGGCAGTAGGCTCCAAGGTAGTTGGAGCAGAAGGTCTGGGTGCAAACAGCAGGGTCATGATAGAGATGGAGTTAGGGGTTGGTCAGGGAGTCTAAACTGGAAGTGATGGAAAGTGGACAGTGAGTTTGGTTAAGTCACAAAACCCCTTTATGAATGCCCCTAAAAGTAATTAGTTAATAACTTCTATTAAAAAAAAACTCATTGCAAAATTAAACAGATACAGAAAACCATAGCAAAAACTCAGATTAGCTAGTCATTCCAGACACTTCCATGTGTTCATGTTTATCACAGGCAAGACCCTTTCCTTCCAAGAATAATCACTTCCCATGGATTCTCTATAGTTTTATTACCGGAATGTGAATCATGCCTTTTTTTTTTTTTTTTTAACTTGATGACTCTCACGTCTTTTCCTTATATTGTCTATGTTGAAGGACTTAGGCCATTTGACCTATGGTGTCCTACAGTCTGGGACTAGCACCTTCATTGGGCAGGTCAGCATGTTACTCTGTCTTCTGCATTTCCTACACTTATCAAGATAGGAGGCTTCATCAGCCTGAGAGTCTATCCCTTTGCAAGACTGAAGGTGGCAATATGTTCTTTTATTAAGAGGGTCATGTCTGGTTTTGGCTTTTTTTGTTACCAGCTAATAATGCTCAGTGTCTACATCTGTGAGTTCATTAGGAGTTGCAAAATACTAGAATAACATATTCTACTTCTACTGTTTTTTTCAATTGGAATAATTTTATTTAAAATTTAATTTTGAAAATTGTTTTACTTATTTCTGTGAAAGGCAGAATGACAGAGAGCAAGTGAGCAACAGAAAGAGAAAGGTCTCTCTTCTGCTGATTCACTCTCCAGATGCCTACAATAGCAGGAGCTAAGCCAGGCTGAAGCCAGGAGCCTGGAACTCAATCTAGGTGTCCCACATGGATGTCAGGGACCTGGCACTCGAGCCATCACCTTTTGTGAATTAGCAGGAAGCTAGAATTGGGAATGGAGCTGGGGCTTGAACCTAGGGACGCTGGTATGGGATGTAGGAGTCCAGGCAGCATCTTAACTTCAGTGCCCCCATTTATTTATTTGAGTGGCAGAGAGAAAGACACAGAGAGAGAGATCTTCTATCCACTGGTTCATTCCCCATGTGCATGCAATAACCAGGTTTGGGCCCGGCCGAAGTCAGGATCCTTGAACTTTGTCTGGGTCTCCCGGCCTGTGGGAGGGACCCAAGTACTTGAGCCACCATCTGTTGTCTCTCAGGATGCATTAGTAGGACACTAGAATCAGAAGCAGAGCTAAGACTTAAACCCAGGCATATCAGTACAAAATGTGATTGTCCTAAACTGAGTCTTATCTCTGTTCCAAACACCTGCACAATTAGTTGGAACAATTTTATAAGGAAATGCATCTTCTCATCTATTTGCTTCTTGACTGGTAAAATTCAAATAGAAAAGCAAGGTGAATCCTTTTATTTATCTATTTTTCAACACATTTGGTTCAGATGGTGACTAGTTTATTGTGAACTCCTGGATTTAGATCTTTTGTGTATGAGGAGGGGTATAATTTTTTGCAATTCTTATTCTTATTAATTCAGATTGTCCTTTTGGCTGATGAGAAGCTTTTCAGTTAGGCTTCTGGAACCTTTTTTTTTTTTTTTTTTTTTTTTTTTTAAAGATTTTATTTATTTGATGGTAGAGTCACAGAGAGAGAGAGACAGAGAGAAAGGTCTTCCTTTTCCGTTGGTTCACTCCCCAAATGGCCGCCACCGCCAAAACTATGCTGATCCAAAGCCAGGAGCCAGGTGCCTCCTCCTGGTCTCCCATGCGGGTGCAGGGCCCAAGCACTTGGGCCATCCTCTACTGCCTTCCTGGGCCACCGTAGAGAGCTGGACTGGAAGAGGAGCAGCCAGGACTAGAACCCAGCGCCCATATGGGATGCCAGCGCCGCAGGTGGAGGATTAACCAAGTGAGCCATGGAGCTAGCCCCTTCTGGAACCTTTTGACATGACTCTAGTAGCCTTTGATGTAAATTCATTGCAAGATGTTTTAGGCTCATTTTGTGCATGTTCTGCTTTAGAATTGGCATGAGTCATTTCATTAAGAAGTCCTTCTATTAATTTTTTTAATGGGAAGTGAAATTTCAGTACTTCAACCTCAGCCTAGACATTAGAGATACTCATTGCTTCTCAATTTCTCATTGTTTTCTAACCTTTTTAATGGATAGAGATAGGAAGATAAAAAATAAATATAAAATGTAAAATACCTTGTAAGTTAATACTGGTACTTCAATTTAAGGTCAGTTTGTATTTTGGGGTTCTGAATTTATTCTGTATTACATCTGAATCTTCCTTGTTCAGACTGAAAACATAGGCTAGAATTAGAATGCCCATAATTATTCATTTGCTAGAATTCCACTTTCAGTAGTCTTTGAATAAGGATGCTGCTCATACCACCACCACCACTTTGATTAATAACAGGTTTTTTTTTTTTTTTTTTTTTTTTTTTTTTTTTTTTTGACAGGCAGAGTGGATAGAGAGACAGAGAGAAAGGTCTTCCTTTTGCTGTTGGTTCACCCTCCAATGGCCGCCATGGCTGGCGCGCTGTGACCAGCGCACCACGCTGATCCGAAGGCAGGAGCCAGGTGCTTCTCCTGGTCTCCCATGGGGTGCAGGGCCCAAGCACCTGGGCCATCCTCCACTGCACTCCTGGGCCACAGCAGAGAGCTGGCCTGGAAGAGGGGCAACCGGGACAGAATCTGGCGCCCTGACTGGGACTAGAACCTGGTGCGCCAGCGCCGCTACGTGGAGGATTAACCTAGTGAGCCGCGGCTCCGGCCAATAACAGTTTTTAAAAGGTTTTATTTGCATTTGCTCTTGGCTTTCTCAATTTTTTAACATTTTTGCCCTGTATGTTATCTAAGCATATACACATTACATTCCATGTTCTCTCCCTCCAGTGTTTACTTAGTCTTTTCTTAGTCTTAGTTCCACTGTATATTTAATGCTCACCACCAGTTCTTACAATGTTTCTTTAGTTATTTTGGTTAAGTCAGGTTTTCTTCTATAATAGATTATTTAGGAGAGGCTTAGGAGAAAATGTTTTTTGATTTTTTTTTCACTTATTCCTAACATTTCACCTGTGCTCTTTGTAACTGAAGGTCATTTTTGTGGGAAATAAAATCCTTGGTTCATTTTTTGTTTCATTTCTTAAATATCTTCAATTTTAACTTATGTTTTGTTTTCTGAGAAAAACATTACTATTGCAAAGTCTGATGATATGTAGTTTTAATTTCTTTCTCCTGCCAGTCATATGATCTTATGGCCTAAATCCTCAAGGATTTTTTTTTAAGTTAAATTATTTTATTAGACTGCCTTATTGGTCATTTTGGGTTGATATTTTCAGGTATATAGAAAGCTTTTTCAATATATGGTTTCTTTTTCTCTCTTTTTTAAAATTTATTTATTTATTTATTTGAAAGGCAGAGTTACACAGAGAAGGAGAGGCAGAGAGAGAGAGAGAGAGAGAGGGAGGGTAGGAGGGAGAGAGGTCTTCCATCTGCTGGTTCACTCCCCAATTGGCTGCAACAGCTGGAGCTGTGCTGATCTGAACCCAGGAGCCAGGAGCTTCCTCTGGGTCTCCCATGAGGGTGCAGGGGCCCAAGGACTTGAGCCATCTTCTGCTTTCCCAGGCCATAGCAGAGAGCTAGATCAAAAGTGGAGCAGCCGGGACTCGAACTGGTGCCCATATGGGATGCCGGCACTGCAGGCGGTGGCTTTACTGCAATGCTGGCCCCCAATATATGGTTTCAAATACTGTTTTTTTTTTTTTTTTTTTCAGACAAGTATTCTTGGATAATGGTTTCTTCAAATTGTGCTGTTCCTTTGCTTCATTTTTCTTCTAAAGATCCTGTTGTCTCCATTGCTTATCTTCAGTGTCACTGCTCTTAAATCCTATCTAACTCTTTTAAATTATAAAATAAATTAGATTACTGTAGAAAATTTCCAAAGTTGGTACAGAATTCTGGTATACCCTTCATCCAACATTCCCTAATTTTAACATGTTACATTAGCAATGTAGAAAATCAGACACCAACATAAGTTAATAACTATTAAGTCCAGACTTTGTTCAAATTTGACCGATTTCTTCATTTTCTCAAAAAATTTATTTATTTGAAAGTCAGAATTATGAGGGAGGGGAGCGGGGAGGAGAGAGAGAGGTAGATCTTCCCTTGCTGGTTCACTCCCCAAATGGCCACAATGGTCAGTCTGGGTTAGGGGTGGGCAGGCCAAAATCAGGAGCACAGAGCTTCTTCCAGGTCTCCCACGTGGGTTCAGGGGCCCAAGGACTTGGCCATGCTCTGCTGCTTTCCCAGGCACATTAACAGGGAGCGGGATCGGAAGTGGTGCAGCCAGGGCTCAAACTGAGAGGTGCACATGTGGAATGCTGGTGCTGCAGATGGTGGCTTAACCCATTGTGCCACAGTGCCGGCCCCAACCAGTTTCTTCAGTAATCTCCTTTTTCTGTTCCAGGATCCAGTCTTAAATATGACATTGCTTTTAGTTCATTTCTTTTTCTTCCTTCTTCTTCTTTCTTTTCTTTTTTTTTTTTAAAAGATTTATTTATTTTAAAGGCTGAGTTGTGTAGAGTAGAGAGAAAGAGAGAGAGAGAGGATCAGTCTTCCATCCACTGGTTCACTCCCTAAATGGGTGCAACGGCTTCCTCCGAGTCTCCCACACAGCTGCAGGGGCCCAAGGACTTGGTCCATCTTCTGATTTCCCAGGCCATAGCAGAGAGCTGGATCAAAAGTGGAGCAACTGGGACTCGAACCGGCATCCATATGGGATGCTGGCACTGCAGGTGGTGGATTTATTCGCTATGCCACAGCACTGGCCCCTTTTTCTACTTTCTTAAAAAATTATTTATGGGTCAGTGTTATGGCACAGCAGGTAAAGCCACCGCCTGCGATGCCAGCGTCGCATATGGGTGCTGGTTCATTGTCCATTTTATTATTATTTTTTAAAGATTTATTTATTTGAAAGGCAGAATTATAGAGAAGCGGAGAGAGAGGGGTCTTCCATCTGCAGGTTCACTCCCAAATGGTTGCAATGGCCAGAGCTGCGCCGATACCAGAGCTGTACCGATCTGAGGCCGGGAGCCAGAGCTTCTTCCAGGTCTCCCACACAGGTGCAGGGGCCCAAGGACTTGGGCCATCTTCTGCTGCTTTCCCAGGCCATAGCAGAGAGCTAGATTCGAGTGGAGCAGCCGGAACTCAAACTGGCGCCCATATGGGATGCCGGCACCACAGGTGGCGGCTTTACCTGCTACACCACAGCGCTGGCCCCAGTTACTGTTTTAATTTCTTACTGTGCCTATCAAACCTTATCAAACATAAGTATGAGTATGTATATATAGGAAAAATTAGTGTATATAGGGTTTGGTGCTGTCTTCAGCTTCAGGTATCCCCTGGGAGTCTTGAATATACACTGTGGATAAAGGAAACTCCTGAATCACTATGAGAGGGAAACATTTTCAGCTGCTGTTGTCTAGCTGGCCTGGCACATTTGCCAGGAATGCCAGCTGATTCTTGTGGTCTCTTGGTGTCAGGTTTGTTGCACTCCTGTGGTTTCCTTCTGTTTCTTCCCACGCAGACTCTAGTGACCCCAGAGCTTGTGGCTGTTGGTGGTTTGTCCATATCTGTATTTGGGGGTTTATAGAAACTTTAAGTAATTTCTTTATAAAGATGATCCATAGTTATTTTGCTGTTTGCTTTTTTTTTTTTTTTTAATGTGGGAATTGAGGAAGATACAAAAAACCTATGCTGCTCTGCTACTACCATCTTCTCAGTTGGTTAGCTTGGTTTGATTTGCTTGTTCCCAGAGTGGCCTGAAGAATTGAGAGATAAAATGATTTTTTTTGATAAGTTAGCTTCTTTTCTGATTTCCTCTAATAAGTGCTGATCTGTGCCTGCAGTAGAGTTCTTGATGATTGTATTCGTTTTCTTCATTAAACATTACCATAGGAAATAGAATCTCTAAAGTTGAAAGTTTGGAATCTGTGTACTGGTGAATTGTGGGTTTTTAAAAAACTGACTATAGTTGTATGTCTCAAAGCTTGAATGAGTGGTTAGATATGGTTCTGTGTACCTATATATGGCCCTGTGTTACCCTCCAGGTAGTTATATATGGTTGTATGCAAGCTCCTTGTGTTGCCTTCCCATGGGGTGGTTCTTTCTTTCCTGTCTCTGTGCTACTTGGGTTATCTAAGACAACATGTAGAAACAGGCTTCCCACCACTTCTTTCTTAAGATCCATGACTGCCCTGGAAACTATAGGTCTAGTTTGATTTAAGTGCTTGTTTTGAACTCAAGTTCTTATTTCTTCCAGCTGTGGGTTTTAATTAATTTTTATTTGAGATTGACAGCAAGAGTGAGTGAGCAAGCAAATAAAAGCATGCTCCCTTCCTCTGGTTAACTTCCCAAATGCCTGCAGTGGTCAAGGCTGGGCTAGGGTCAGAGATGGGATCTCAATCCAGGTGTCTCACTTAGGTGGCAGGGCCTCTGGCTTTCTCCTATGGTCTACATAGGCAGGAAGCTAGAATTTGGTGCTGGAGCAGAGTATCAAACCCAGGCACTCTGATGTGGGACACTGACGTCTCAGTGGGCATCTCAACCTGTAGGCCAGAGGCCTGCCCCCTGCTTTAAGATTTTAAAGGCAGATAACTTTTATCACAAAACATAAAATTCAGTACCATCACTTAAACTAGCAGTGTGTACAGTCTGTTTTGACTGTTCCTATTAAAGCATTAATATGATTCTCACTTTCATGGAGTTTATCTATTGACAGTTGACATCGATTTGAATATGCAACATACATAGTGGTTATAAAAGTGAATTAATTTTGGATTAATTTTAGATTTACATAAACCTTAGATTAGTATAGGGAGTTCTCTATCTAGCTTCACCTAATATTAACATTCCATAACCCTGATAAATTTTTCAAAACTAAGAATATTATTACAATGTCATTAGCTAATCTATAGTTAGCTTTCTTTCTTTCTTTCGAATATTTTTTGACAGGCAGAGTGGACAGTGAGAGAGAGAGACAGAGAGAAAGGTCTTCCTTTTCCGTTGGTTCACCCTCCAATGGCACCGCACTGCTTCGAAGCCAGGAGCCAGGTGCTTCTCCTGGTCTTCCATGCGGGTGCAGGGCCCAAGCACTTGGGCCATCCTCCGCTGCACTCTCGGGCCACAGCAGAGAGCTGGACTGGAAGAGGGGCAACCGGGACAGAATCCAGCACCCCAACCAGGACTAGAACCCGGTGTGCCGGCGCCACAGGCGGAGGATTAGCCTATTGAGCCGCGGCGCCGGCCAGTATAGTTAGCTTTCAATCAAATATCACCATGTTTCCTACTAATTTATTTTTTCTGTTTCATGATCTAAGCCAAGATAATACTTAGATTTTAATCATTGTGTTTTCTTGTCACCTGTGATCTGTGGCAGTTTCTTTGTTGTTTTTCATTACTTTAACAATTTTTAATAGTATTGATCAGGTGTTTTCTAGAATGTACCTGATTTTGACTTTGCGTGATATTTTCCTCGTAATTAAACTGCAGTTGTGAGTATTAGAAAAAAATACATCACAAAGTTGTGTTCTCATCATATTATATTGGGGTTATGTGATATTACTATGACTTATCACTGATGCTGTTAACCTTGATCCAACTTGTGGTCGTGATGCTAGATCTGTCTACTTGTGATTATTACCTTTTCATATTCTGTTCTTTGGAAGTGTGACTAAGTCCAGCCTACATGCTCCATTTCCTGATAGGATAAGTATGGACATAAATTATTTGGAATTATTTTCAAGAAAAATTGTCTCTTTTCTACCATTTCTTTTATCTTAATAATTTATATCAATATGAACTAATGGGTATTTATTTTTAAAATTGGATTGTAATCCAATAATATTGTTATTTGTTTTGTGATTCAGATTATTCTGGCTTTGGCCATTGAAAGCTCCTTTAGGTTGTCCCATGTCCCCAACTCCCTGGTCCCCATCTCCCCTGACCCTACCCTTCTTTACTTCCTGGCATAACCAGGTGCTTTGTTTCATATTGTGTTGTCCTTCCCCCCAGATCTATAGTCAGCCATTTTTCTACAGAGCCCTGATTCCTTCCATTGCAGACTGGATTTAGAAATCAAGGTCTGGGTGCTGTATGTGTTCAGTGCTCCTGAAGTGTTGCTGTTACTAGGAGTTTTCTGTGGACGCAACTAGGATACACATCTCTGTATGATAACCCATTATGTATAATGCATGATTATTTATGTGTCTATGTATATATTATATGAACCTGAGTTCATATTGGTGTGTCAACCATAATCTAATACCATAGGGTTTATCCTGGCTGCCTTTCCTTGCTTATTTGCAACCGCTTTCACTGATAGTAACTAGGATTTCATTGATCTGTGATTTATTTCCTGAATCATTGAACCTTGGTATATACATGAATTGGTTTCAGAATTGTTAACCCATATCACTGCAAGAAAGAAATTTACCTACTAGAATGGAGTATTTATAACACTGCTTTTTATCTTCAGCCTGTAGTACCCTGTCAAAACACCATTTTTCAAAGTTTCTTAGCTTAGCTTCATTATCCCCATCTCATTCAGTGAGGTTATGTCATGTATTTATTTACTTATTTTTTAAAGATTTATTTATTTGTTTGAAAGAGTTACACAGAGAGAGAAGGAGAGGCAGAGAGAGAGAGAGAGGTCTTCCATCCACTAGTTCATTCCCCAATTGGCTGCAACAGCCAGAGCTGTGCTGATCTGAAGCCAGGAGCCAGGAGCTTCTTCTGGGTCTCCCACTCAGGGGCAGGGGCCCAAGCACTTGGGCTGTCTTATACTGCTTTCCCAGGCCACAGCAGAGAACCAGATTGGAAGTGGAGCAGCCGGGACTCTAACCAGCACCCATATGGAATGCCAGTGCTGCAGGCAGTGGCTTTACCTGCTATGCCACAGCGCCAGCCCTTGTCATGTCTTTATAATAAGTTGGATTTGTTGGTTTGCCTTCCATCCCAGGAACCCCTAACATCCTAGTTGATTTTTTTAAAATGTATATAATTAAGATTACTGATGTACAGTTCTGTGGGTTTTAGCAAATGTGTATGGTTGGGAATCTGCTACCCCAGGACCATAAAACATTGTTCCTTTACCTTAAAAATTCCTTTGTGTAGCATTTTTAGAGTCAACTGTACTCCTTCCCTTAAGCACTAAGGACTGTCTTTGTGTGAATTTATTGCTGCCCTTTTCCATAGTGTTATATAAATAGAATCATATAAAGTATAGATTTTTACATTTAACTTCTAACACTTAGTGAAAGTTATTTTATCTGTGTTGTGTTATATTTTGTGACTCAATGGCTCATTCTTTTTTTATTGCTGAGTAATATTCCATTGTTTGGATATACCACAGTTTGTTATGCATTCACTTCTTGAAAGATTTTTTTTTCACTTTTTGTGACTATGAGTAAACCTACTTTAAGTATTTACTTAGAGGTTTCTGTGTGAATTTAAGTTTTCATTTCAATTGTTTAAATAACCTAGTAATGGAATTCATACATGTATATTTAATTTTTAAAGAAATAGGGTCTGGCGCTGTGGCATAGCGGGTAAAGCTGCCACCTACAGTGCCAGCATCCCATATGGACGCCGGCTCAAGTCCCAGCTGTTCTACTTCCAATCCAGCCCTCTGCCATGGCCTGGAAAAGCCGCAGAAGATGGCCTAAGTCCTTGGGCCCCTGCACCCACATGGGAGATCTGGAAAAGGCTCCTCCTGGCTCCTTGCTTCTAATCTGCCAAGCTCTGGCCCTTGCAGCCTTCTGGGGAGTGAACCAGCGGATAGAGGACCTCTCTCTCTCTCTCTCTGCCTCTGCCCCTGCCTCTCTGTAACTCTGCTTTTCAAATTAATAAATTAAAAAAAGAAGTTGCTGAACTATTTTCCAGAGTAGCTGTACCATTTTGTATTTTAATCTGCAATAAAGGAAAGTTCTTTTTGCTCTAAATTGCTGCTAACATTTTAGAAAATAGGTATTTAGTGTTAATCTTGTGCTTTTAATGGATATTTTACTAATAACAGATGAGGTAAACCATCTTTTCCGGTACTTATTACCGTCTGTGTATCTTCTTTGGTGTTGTCTGTCCAGTTCCTTTACACATTTATCAGGTTGTTTCCTTTACTTGTGAATTTTAATAAGCTTTTTAGAAAATATTCTTTCGGATCCAAGTTCTTTATTAGATACATTATTCGCAAATATGATTTCCCAATCTGGTTTCTTTTTATTCTTTTAATATTGTCTTTATAGAACAAAATTTTTAATTTTGATAAACTTTTAAATTTTTTCTACTCTGTATTATGCCTTTTCTTAAATCTAAAAAACTCATTGCTGTGTCCAAGGTCACATAGATTTTCTGTGTTCTCCAGAAGTTTAAAGTTTTACAATTTAAGTTTAGGTTTCTTGATCTATTTTTTTTCTTTTTCAACTTTTATTTAATAAATATAAATTTCCAAAGTACAACTTTTGGATTATGGTGGCTTTTGCCCCCATAACCTCCCTCCCACCCACAAACTATCCCATCTCCCACTCCTTCTCCCATCCCATTCTTCATCAAGATTCATTTTTAATTATCTTTATATACAGAAGATCAATTTAGTATGTACTAAGTAAAGATTTCAACAGACTGCACCGCACAGACACACAAAGTATAGAGTACTGTTGGAGTAGTAGTTTTACCATTAATTCGCATAGCACAACACATTAAGGACAGAGATCTACATGGGGAGTGGGTGCACAGCGACTCCCGTTGTTGATTTAATTGACACTCTTATTTATGACGTCAGCGATCACCCGAGGCTCTTGTCATGAGCTGCCAAGGCTATGGAAGCCTCCTGAGTTCACAAACTCCAACCTTATTTAGACAGGGCCATAATCAAAGTGGAAGTTCTCTCCTGCCTTCAGAGACAGGTACCTCCTTCTTTGATGGCCCATTCTTTCCGCTGGGATCTCACTCACAGAGATCTTTCATTTAGGTTTGTTTTTTTTTTTTTTTTTTTTTTTTTTTTTTTGCCACAGTGCCTTGGCTTTCCATGCCTGTGAAACTCTCATGGGCTTTTTAGCCAGATCCGAATGCCTTAAGGGCTGATTCTGAGGCCAGAGTGCTGTTTAGGACATCTGCCATTCAATGAGTCTGCTGTGTATCCCGCTTCCCATGTTGGATCATTCTCTCCTTTTTAATTCTGTCAGTTATTATTAGCAGACACTAGTCTTGTTTATGTGCTTGATCTATTTTGAGATAAAAAAAGTGTGAGTTATGGGTTCATTGTTTTGCACATGTCCAGTCATTTCACAAACATTTGTTGAAAAGTTTGTCCCTCGGCCAGCACCATGGCTCACTTGGCTAATCCTCCGCCTGTCAAAATCAGTGTCAAAAATCAGTGACTATTTGTGTGTTGGTCTATTACAGGCTATCTATTCTATTTCAACGACCTATGTCTATACTTTCACCGGTGTTACACTGGCTTATAATTGTAGTTTTATAGTTTCTTTGCCTTTTCGTATAAATTTGAGTTAGCTTGTTGTCATTAACTAAATGCTTACTAGAATTTGCACTGTAATTTGCAGCGGAAACATATTAATTTTATAGCTAAATATGAGGAATATTGGTGCCTCAAAAATACAATAATCCATGGAAAAAAGGAATTAAAAGTTAAGTTTTTCATGCAGAAAAATTTTGAAATCCATGCATAATTTTTCCATAGTATGCATTTTCCATGAACTTTGAAGTGCCATTGAATAGTCTCCAAATTCATATACATTGTTTATGTTTACGTTTATTTAGACTTTTTCTTTATTTCTAAGATTTATTTATTTGAAAGGCAGAGTTACAGAGAGAGCAGGAGAGCAGAGAAAGCTCTTCCGTCTGCTGGTTCAGTCCCCAGATGTCTGCCCTAGCTTGGGGGTGGGCCAGGCCGAAGCCGGAGCCAGGAGATTCATCTGGGTCTTCTTCATGGATGGCAGGGGCCTAAGCCTTGGGCCATCTTCCACTGCTTTCCCAGCCCATTAGCAGAGAACTGGATTAGAAGTGGAGCAGCCAGGGCACGAACCAGAGCCCATATGGGATGCTGGCATTGCAGGAGGCGGCTTAACCTACCATGCCACAATGCCAATTTCTAGACTTTCTGTTTCTTGTCTTAGTTTTTAGTTTTCAGCATTCATATCATACATACATTTTATTATATCTAAGTTTTCTTTTTTCCCCAGTGCTATTATAAATAGTATTGCATTAGTTTCAAATTCCATGTGTTCATTGCTTGTAGTAGGGAATGCAGTTCCTCTTTTGTATTGACCTTGTTTAGTCTCGCTAAACTCATCTGTTAGTTCTAGATTATTTAATACTTGTTTGTTTATTTTTTAAAGGAAAGTTTACATGGACATTCATGTTTTTTGTTAATTGAGACAGTTTTGTTTCTTTCTTTCTAGTCTGTATGCCTTTTATTTCCTTTGCTTGCCTGTTGTACTGGCTAAGCCTTCTAATATGAATAGAAGTAGTAAGAGACAACATGTTTGTCTTTGATCTCATGGTGAGCCTTTAAGTATAAAGTTGGCTATAGGATTTTTATAGATTGCTTTACTACACTAAGGGAACTTCTATTCTTAGTTTGCTGAGAGTTTTTATTGTGCTTGGAAGTTGAAATTTGTCAAATGCTTTTTATGAATCTATAGATGCAGTTTTTCTTATTCAGCCTACTAATATAATAAACTACCTTGACTAATTTTCATGCATTGACCCAGCCTTATATTTCTTGAACCCCCACTTGGGGGTTATTTTCATCTACTTGAAAGGCAGAATGAGGGCAAGAGAGATATCCATCTGCTGGTTCACTCTCCAAATGCCCATGACACCCAGGGCTGGATGAGTCTGAAGCCAGGAACCTGGAAGTCAGTCTGGGTCTCCCACGTGGTTTGTGGGGACCCCAATAATCATACCATCGTATGCTGCTTCCTGGGATGCCTTATCAGGAAGCTGGGTCAAAGGCAGAGGAGCTGGGACTTGCACGACACTCTGATATGGGATGCACTGTCCCAAATGACCACTTAATCTATTGCACCAAAATGCCCACCCCTGTGTTGGCTTTTTATGTAGTGTAGGTTTTAATTAGCTAATATTTTCTTGAGTATGACTATGAGGAACATGGGTGTATAGTTTTCTTGAAATAAAGTATCAATTTAGTTTCACATTTAGATGTGTGTGTATGCACATGCACAACTTACATACATACATCTAACCCATATAATTTTAGATTCTCTATTTTTTCTTTTAAAGGCAGAGTTAGAGGGGGAGAGAGAGGTCTTCCAACCGCTGGTTCACTCCCCAAATTGCCACAGTGATTGGTGCTGGGGGATTCTGAAGCCAGGAGCCAAGGGCTTCTTCTGGGTCTCCCACACGGGTGCAGGGGCCCAAGCACTTGGGACCATTCTCCACTGCTTTCTTAGGCATGTTAACAGGGAGCTGGATCAGAAGTGGAGCATCTGAAACTCGAACTGGCGCCCATTATAGGCTATTGGCACTACAGATGGCAGCTTAACCTGCTATACCACAATACTGGCCATTCTCTCTTTAGTTTTGGTAGTGTGCATCTTTCAAGGAATTGGCTAATTTTATCTATGCTAGTAACTGTTGTTAGCATAGGGTAATTTGTGGTGTTTATCTTTTAATATAAGATCAATAGTGATGTCCCATCCTTCATTTAGGATATAATTTATCTCCTATTTTTTGTGGTCAGACTGATTAGAACTTTATCAATTTATTGATCCTTTCAAAGCACCAGTTTTTTATTTCATTTTCTCCATTTTTATATTTTCTTTTTTTAAATACTAATTTTTAAAAGATGTATGTATTCATTTATTTGATAGAGGGACAGAGAGAGGAACAGACAGTTAGAGGCGGGGGGGGGGGGGGGGCGGATCTTCTATCACTGGTTCATTCTCCAGTTGGCCACAACAGCCAGGACTGGGCCAGGCTGAAGCTGGGAGGTTTGAACTCCACTGGAGTCTCCCACATATGTAGCAGTAACACAGTAGTTGAGCTATCATTTGCTGCCTCCCAGACAAATTAACAGGAAGCTGGAATGAAAGTGGAGGAGTCAGGACCCCACCCAGGTACTCTGATATGGGATATGGGGGTCTCAGTTGGTGGCCTAACAGAGCCATAGTGCCCACCAATATATTTTCAATTTTAATAATTTCTGCTCTAATCTTTGTATTCCTTTTTTTTGTATACATTGGTTTTATTTATTTATTTTATTTATTTATTTTTTTGACAGGTAGAGTGGACAGTGAGAGAGGCAGAGAGAAAGGTCTTCCTTTGCCGTTGGTTCACCCTCCAGTGGCCGCCACGGCCGGTGCACTGCACTGATCCAATGGCAGAAGCCAGGTACTTATCCTGGTCTCCCATGGGGTGCAGGGCCCAAGCACTTGGGCCATCCTCCACTGCACTCCCTGGCCACAGCAGAGAGCTGGCCTGGAAGAGGGGCAACTGGGACAGAATCCGGCGCCCCAACCGGGACTAGAACCCGGTGTGCTGGCGCCACAAGGTGGAGGATTAGCCTATAGAGCCACGGCGCCGGCCGTATACATTGGCTTTAATTTGTTCTTTGCTAATTCTCACAGAAGACACATAGGTTACTGACTTCTATCCTCTGTATTCTAGAATATGAATTTAATGTTATACATTTTGAATAATCATATTTAAATTTTAGCAGAACCTCATGGCTTATCAGGAAAAAACTTTCCAAAACAATGCAGTTTATGGAGCATATAAAAAAGTTCTCACTGGGGGCCAGCGTCGTGGCTCACTTGGTTAATCCTCTGCCTGTGGCGCCAGCATCCCATATGGGCACCGGGTTCTAGTCCCAGTTGCTCCTCTTCCAGTCCAGCTTTCTGCTGTAGCCCAGGAGGGCAATGGAGGATGGCCCAAGTGCTTGGGCCCTGTACTCACATGGAGACCATTAGGAAGCACCTGGCTCCTGGCTTCGCATTGGCGCAGTGCTGGCCATAGCGGCCATTTGGGGAGTGAACCAACGGAAGGAAGACCTTTCTCTCTGGAATTCTCTCTATATATACTTTGTTTAGTATATATCACCTGCATGGTGTTCTTACAGGTGGTGTGGTTATCAAAATAGCATAAGCCTATTTCCATTTTATTGATTTTTTTCTCATTTTATTGATTCTTATAAATTTTTTTCCCTGCAGAAATGCTGAGCCGATTATCAGGATTAGCAAATGTTGTTCTGCATGAATTGTCAGGAGATGACACTGATCAGAACCTGACAGCTCCTTTAGGCCCCGTGAGTAGCTCTGTTCTGGTCTAATCTGATGAGACATTGTTCTGTGTGCGTCTAAGGAAAAGAATTTAAGATAGAAGGGTGCAAGGTGAGGATTAGAGAAAGTACTGGTACTTTATAAATGGTTCTTCTCTTGTGTGTTAATAGCCTGAGAACTGTAGGCACTGGAACCAAGTCACGGGTGAGATTTGGAAGATCTTTCCTCAATTGTCCTCTTGGGCCTAATGCCAGATTGTTTGTAGTCCTCTTCTCCCTCTGGTGTTTGAGTTTGTTCCTATTGCATAGGAAAGGTTTAAATGACAAATGATTGGACTAGAGCACATTTTGAGATTGGGAATATTTGTTTCCTCTTACAAATTCATCTACCACTCTTAGAATTTGTGTTATATTTTCTGAGGGCCACATGAGGATCCAAAAGAATTCCTTTAGTTTTGTGAAATGGCAAATGGTTATGCCTAGTTGCCAAGAGCATTTTATTCAACTACTCTCCTAATTTTAAGTATTGCACTCTTCCACTTAATAGTTTGTGATCTTTTGGTCCCCTTTATTTTATCTCTGGCAAAATTAGGATACTAAGACCTTAAATGAGATGATGTTTGTAAAATGCTCAACATTTATGAAATACATTGTAATGGCTAATAATGGTTATTACTGGATCAGAGTTGGAAAGATTCTTAAGTTAAAAATTATGAATGAAGCAAAAGATAAGATGGAATTGGAATGAAGGAACTCCAGTTTGCAAGCTGATATTTCTCCCTGGCTCATTGGCAACTTTGTTTCTGACTCCTAGGAATCTCCCCAGGACTCTGACATGGAGTTGAGTAACAGCACACAGGAGGATGTTCTGGAGCGCCTGGCCTATGCAGAGCAGTTGGTGGCAGAGCTCAAAGAGCTCATTAGACAGAAGGACGTGCAGCTGCAGCAGAAAGAGGAGGCTCTGCAGGTACTACTGTTTTTGCCCTTTGGTGCAGAGCATTTGATTAAAGGTAGATGACCCCTTCACTTGGGTTTTTCTCTTCACTTAGATTACTAGGTAATTCCCTATTATTTATACTATGACGTGATATCTGCTGAAAGTGACTTTTGTTTCGTGCTTGATAAATGATGACTGTCCATTTATGTGTTAACCATCATTGTCCTGTGGCAGGAAGAAAGAAAAGCTGCTGATAATAAGATAAAAAAACTGAAACTTCATGCGAAGGCCAAATTAACATCTCTGAATAAACACATAGAAGAAATGAAGGCCCAAGGAGGGAGCGGCCTGCCTGCAGAACCTCAGTCAGAGGAACAGCTCTCCAAGGTGTGGTGACTGGGTAGAATATTTCTTTTCCAAGTGGAAAAAACTTGCCTATATTCTTATTGAGCTAGGGTCTTTTTAACTTCTTGATCTCCTTATTTAATGGACTAGTAAGCCCTTGACTGTAATGTTAACTAAAAATGTTATCTCTAGGCCTAGCACTGTGGCATAGCCGGTTAAGCTGCTGCCTGCAGTGCTGTCATCCCATATGGGTTCCAGTTTGAGTCCCAGTTCTCCACTTCCAATCCAGCTCCCTGCTAATGTGCTTGGGAAAGCAGCAGAGGATGGCCCAAGTCCTTGTATCCTTGCACCCACATGGGAGACTGGGAAGAAACTCCTAGCTCCTGACTTTGGTTGGGCCCAGCCCCAGCCATTGTGGCCTTTTGTGAACAGTGAATGGAAGATCAGTTCTCTCTCTATTTCTCCTTCTCTCTCTGTAACCCTGCCTTTCAAATAAATGAAATGAAATTCTAAAAGAAAAAAAAAAAATGTTATCTCAAAAACTAAAAAGGAAAGGGAAGAAGAAAGGAAAGGAGAGAGGAGGGCGGGCAACAGTGGCAAGGAGGAAGGGATATCATTATATTCTTAGTGCACAGTGACTCCTGTTGTTAATTTAACTATGATGTCAGTGATCACCTGAGGCTGTTGACATGAGCTGCCACAGCTATGGAAACCTTTTGAATTCACCATCTGTCAGTATTTAGACAAAGCCATAAGCAAAGTGGAAGTTCTCTCCTCCCTTCACAGGAAAGTATATCCTCCTTTGATGGCCACTTCACAATCAGAAATCTTCCATCCACTGGTTCACAACCCAAATGCCTGCGATGTCAAGGCTGGGCCTGGCTGAAGCCAGGAGCCTATAACTTGTTAGTTCAACTCTCCCACCTGGATGGCAGGGACCATGATCCCTCACCTGTGCCCCCAGGGTGCATATCGGCAGGCAACTAGATTGGAAGGGGAGCTGAGCTCATACCAAGGCACTCTGATTTGGGATCCAGGCATCACAAGCAGTGTCTTAGCCTTTTCACTAAATTATCTCTTTTCTGGTATTCTGTCCCTCAGCAGCAGCTGTGATTTCCTGAACTCTGGCCTGGAGTCTTCAAGGCGGCCAGACTGTGGCTTTGCTGTTAAGCTTTATTCCTGCTTGGTGCTGACTGGTTTTGCCTTCAGACTGAAAGCTCTCAAAAATGGGAACTCAGTGCCATTTCTTCCAAGTGTCAGCCTTCCAATATATTGCTGCTTTTGGTTTGTGTTCAGGTAGCTGTTCTCTGTATCATCTAGTTTATAGCTGTTACCTCAGGGAAGGTAGAGCTGATGAGAGCTACTTGGCTATACTGAAACCAGAAAACTGATTCCTTTGTCAGGTCAGCTGGCTTTTCTTATTCCCATCAAGTTAGTAAAACTATAATGAAGTGATTATAAAAGGGCAAGTTGGAGCCAAAGATCTAATTATTTTATCAATTGTAATTCCTTTCAATAAATGGCTGTATTTCTTGCATTTTCAGCATGATAAGAGTTCTACTGAGGAAGAGATGGAAATAGAAAAGATAAAACAAAAACTCCTGGAGAAGGAGGAACTCGTTAGCAGTTTGCAAGCCCAGCTGACCCAGGCTAAGGCAGAGCAAGCTGCACAGGTAGGTGTGTAAGTTGCCTTATCAACATTAGGTTAACAGATCACTGAAGCCCAATTACTTATTATATGACAAGTGCATTTTTCTTCCCTCTTTTGTTTTTGTATCGTGTTCAAGGATACAGTGGCTGAATTTCCAAGATTTTCATTCTTCTTCCTGCCTTTCACATTGGTCTACGCCAGCACTGTCCAGTAGTAATAGGTTTACTTGAGATAAACAAAACCTGCAAGCTGTGGTGTATCTGCACAATGGATATTACTTAGAAAAAAGTTAAATAAACTAAACATCAGTAGTGTGCCTTCATTTTAAGCTTAAAATTGTCCATACTTCTTTTTGAACTAAAAACAATTATTGTAATTAAATTAATAATGAAATTTTATATTTCAACTTAATTATCAGTTGTGATTTATGTTGGTATCAGCTGTTATTCATGTGGTCTGCATTAAGTACTCATGTTACTTTCTACATGTTATGCATGTAGAAAAAAATCATTTGATGCCCTAAACAGCACTCTGGCCTCAGAATCAGCCCTTAAGGCATTCGGATCTGGCTAAAAAGCCCATGATAGCATTTCAGGCATGGAAAGCCAAGACACTGTGGCAAAAAAATGACCTAAGTGAAGGATCTCTGTGAGTGTTATCCTTGTGGAAAGAAGGGGCTTTGATTATGGCCCTGTCTAAATAAGGTTGGAGTTTGTGAACTCAAGAGGCTTCCATAGCCTTGGCAGCTCATGACAAGAGCCTCGGGTGATCACTGATGTCATAAATAAGAGTGTCAATTGTTAAATCAACAACAGGAGTCACTGTGTACTTGCCTCCCATGTAGGATCTCTGTCCTTAATGAGTTGTACTATGAGAATTAATGGTAAAACTAATCTTCAAACAGTACTTTATACTTGTGGGTCTGTGTGGGTGCAAACTGTCAAAATCTTCACTTAGTATAGAGTGGGTCTTCTGTATATAAAGATAATTAAAAGTGAATCTTAATGAAGAATGGAATGGGAGAGGGACTAGGAGCTGGGATGGTTTGCAGGTGGGAGGGAGGTTATGGGGGGAAGAACCACTATAATCCAAAAGTTGTACCTATGAAATTTATATATATTAAATAAAAGCTTTCTAAAAAAAAAAAAGAAAAAATCATTTTAACTGAATCAACCCATTGGCACTGAACACTTGTTACTTGTGTAACACCTCACTGATACCTTACCATGATGCAGTAGCTGAAATGAAATATAGTCAGACCAAAAGAAGTTGTATTTGATGAAAAATAAGTCATACTTCAGTTTTTAAATTTAATTAAGTTTTATAACATTAAGAAGCAAATATTTACTTTTGCATTAAGCACATTTCATTTCCTCTAGCCAAGTATGGCTAGTTAGGACTTAATTATTTAGCAAATGTGTAGACCTTTTCCTCCTGCTATCTCTGTCATTCCCATTCTGCTGAATTTTGACTTCAGTCCTAGCTGTTTCTTCTTAGTGCAGGTCTGTCTTAGAAGGGAGTCTGGATGAGTCAGTTTGGAGGCTTCAGAGAGGCTGCATTATGCTAGCCCTTTAAATCATCTCTGCTGTAGACCCCTCGCATTACCCTAGTCTTGGAGAATCAGGAAGCTCTTCTGCTGTTCTGGCGTTGGCCAGCTGTGCACACCAGCAAAACTTACTGGCTATTTTGGGGTTTTCCTGCAGGGCCACCAGATACCACTCTCTGCTGAGTGCCCTTTTTTTTAATAGAGGTTCTAATGCCATGCAAGTCAGGTGACTTTTGGTGGTCTGTCCTTACTAGCTGATGTTTTAGGGTTTGTGGACTGTCTCTAATTTTACTGTAAATATTATCCATGGATTTTTGTTTTTACTGTCTAGTTTTGCTATTTATTTCTATGTGAAGATTTAGAAAAATTGAAAACTTAGCTAGTAGTGCTTTTGTCTTCTGACAAATGTTGATATTATTTTTTAGAAACTGTAGTCTGTGCATTTCCTTTTGTGATAAGTAGGAATTAAAAAGGAATATTATGGGTATTTATGGCAAAGGAGAGAGGCAGGTCAAATGATTAGACTGCTAATACTGAAGTAAATATGTAATTTTTTTCCTCCTTGTCATCAGTTTGATAAGAATTCTACAGAGATGGAAGAATTGGTAATGATGAAGCAGCAGCTCCAGGAGAAGGAGGAATTCATTAGCACATTGCAGACCCAGCTCAGCCAGACACAGGCAGAGCAAGCTGCACAGGTAGGGCCAGAAGGTGCCTCATAAACATTAAGATAAAGAATCACAAAGTACAGTATTATATGGCAAGTCAGTTCAGACAGTTACTTTTTATATATATATTACTTTATATATATATATTAGTAGATGAAAGCTTGGTAGCTAGAGTGTTAGAGTAGACATTAGAAGAGTGTAGTAGTAGAAAAATTAAAAATGTCGAAGATCAGTATGTCATTAGGAAGCACCAGAAAACCTCAAAAAGTGTTAACTGCCTTGATAAACTTTACATAGCCTAAATGATATCTGTTTCTTACTTCTACAGGTCTAAAACCTCGATTTTAATAGCAAACCGAGATTAACACTTTTAGGAATGGCCTCAGGCCGAGTTCAAAATGGACTGGTAGATAAACCAGAAGAAATACAAATAATTAGGTCCATTCTTTCCCTGAAGTAAAATCCTTTTTTTTTTTTTTTTAAAAAAAGATTTATTTATTTATTTGAAAGGCAGAGTTACACAGATAAAGAAGGAGAGACAGAGAGAGAGGGAAAGAGGTCTTCCATCCGCTGGTTCACTCCCCAATTGGCTGCGCCTATCTGAAGCCAGGAACCAGGAACTTTTTCTGGGTCTCCCATGTGGGTGCCGGGGCCCAAGGACTTGGGCCATCTTCTGCTGCTTTCCCGGGCCATAAGAGAGAGCTAGATTGGAAGTGGAGCAGCTGGTTTTACCCACTATGCCACAGTGCTGGCCCCTAAAATCTTAATAGAAAGGTAAATTATTAGCAGAATATTACTTACTGAGCAGGTAATGAGAAAATAGTGTAAGCTATGCAATTTGATGTTAAATGGCACCGCTATGTACCTATCAGATATTTACTTTATTAATTTGTTATAGTAGTGGTGCCTTTTGTCCATGGGTGGCTTCCTGCTGTGTATACAGTTACAATTGTATATCCTAAAAACTTAATTTTATCTATTAGCTTTTTTTTTTTTTTTTTTTTTTTTTTTTTGACAGGCAGAGTTAGAGAGAGACAGAGAGAAAGGTGTTCCTTCTGTTGGTTCACCCCTGAAATGGCCGCCACAGCCGGTGCGCTGTGCCGATCCGAAGCCAGGAGCCAGGTGCTTCCTCCTGGTCTCCCATGTGGGTGCAGGGCCAAGCACTTGGGCCATCCTCCACTGCCTTCCTGGGCCAGAGCAGAGAGCTGGACAGGAAGAGGAGCAACCGGACAGAATCCGGTGCCCCAACCGGGACTAGAACCCAGGGTACCAACGCCGCAGGTGGAAGATTAGCCTAGTGAGCCGCGGCGCCGGCCTTTACCTATTAGCTTTTACTATGTCCTTTCATATACAAATACTGAATACATTGTAGGATGTAATAATACAAAAATCTTTTTACCTATGAGTTGCTTACAATATGGAAAGCCAAGATACGTACATCTTAATGAATCATTGTAATACAAGGCATCCCAAATAAGTGCCAAAAAAAGCAGAAAACCAACAAAGCTTTAAAAAAAAAAGATTTATTTGTTTATTCAATTGCTAGGCAGAGTGACAGAGAGGGAGAGAGATCTTCCATCTGCTGGTTCACTGCTGAAATGGCCACAACAGCCAGGGCTAGTCCAGGCTGAAGCTAGGAGTCAAGATCTCCATCTGCTTCTTCCTTGTGGCTGGCAGAGACCCAAGTACTTGGGCCATCTCTGCTTTCCCAGGCATATTAGCAGGGAGCTGGATTGGGAAATGGAAGAGCTGGGACTTGAACTGGCACCCATGTGGGATGCCGGTGTTGAAATGGGTGCTTAACCCACTGCGCCACAATGCCTGTCACCTAAGAAAGTATTTTGAGATGAAAGAGGTTACTGTGAATGCGACAGTCAAGGCAAGTTGCATGGAAAATTTGAGAAAAACTATGATGCATACATATTCTAGACACACTGGGCGAGGTGTTCCAGTTAATGTGAGAGGGTGTGGAGAGAGTCTCAGAAACCGAATATGGTATAGCTACAGGAAAGGATGTTAGATTGTTCAGCTAACAAAAGTCTCATGTGCTTGCACGGTTGAAACACAGGATTCCAAATTCATAGTGAGGTCAGAATTCAGCTAATCAAGGAGAGCCAAGATCAGTTCAAGGTGTCACAAACTGAGAAATCAGTAGTGAAGACCAATGCAAAATGTGCAGACTGAGACCTGGTCAGCCTGCTCAGCCATGGTTCTTACCGAAGTGAGTAAGCAGGCACACACAATGTCAAAATAAAACCAGTGAAACAGAACAGCTCATTTATATCCATTTCTTTCAGTTAAAAGCCATTTACAAATGAGTATGATTAGATGCCTAGAAATAATAACAGCTGAAAATAGCTATCTAGAAAGGTGTGTTTGGAAGCACACCAAGTTTTTCATAGAAGGAATCCTTTGAAAATAAAACTAGATAGATAGATTTGTATTTCCAGTCTAGAGAATCATGAATAAAAGTTAGGTTCATTGGAATTTTCATTTATATGGTGTGAAAATTTCATTAGAAGTTCTTGAGCATGCACGTGATATTAAAAGAAGTTTCTAGGGTTTAACAGAGCTCTAACTTGTCTGTTTAATATTCTAGGCTTTGGGGGACTTTAAAAAATTCAATATTTATATATTTAAAGCATTTTAGTAACCATGAAAGTATACTTTTTAATTAAAATTTGTATTTAGAGTAACTTCTAAATTTGATAAAGGCTTGCTTTCAACAATTGAAAGTTTCTGTCAGGCCTAGTCCCCTTCCAACATTCTCATCCTTGACATTCAAAATTTTACAAAGCTACTGTCTATTCATGCTTAGTGTCTGTCTTTGAAAGTAGTCTATGAGTTTGTTTGTGCACTATTCGGGGAGTGTAACTTGCATAGTTTCTCTGGTATGTGTCTTCAGTTGAGTTCCATGCAGCAGGTGGTCCGAGAGAAAGATGCGCGCTTTGAGACACAAGTTCGTCTGCATGAGGATGAGCTGCTTCAGTTAGTAACCCAGGCAGATGTGGAAACAGAGATGCAGCAGGTGTGTTGCTACCATGTAGCAGAGTGATTCTACTTTCAGTGTACATTTAGTGAAATCATCACACTACTTTCAAGCCACTGCCCTTCCCCACTGCTCCTCACTTGGTCGCGGTGTGCTCCTTGTGGCTTTTTTTTTTTTTGGGGTGTCCTTGTCTTTTGCTGCATATTAGTTCTTTATTTTTCTTATCCTTGCCTTGCCTATCATCCCTCTAATCAAATTGTTGGTACTCAAAAACTTCTTTCATCTCATCTAACTACATTTGTGGCAAATGTAGTTAGAAATTGATTTCCTTTTAGTTTACTGATTGCAGCAGCCTTCGTGCATTGAAAACCTGAGCCATCGCTTCAAATCAATGAAGTCAGTTTTAAACCTCCAAAAAATCAAAGGTGAATTGGAGTAATTTTTAACCTGCAAGCTCTTACGTTAAATTAGTAACTCTTTTTTTTGTTTAGAAAATCCATTGAGTGGATTTTGAAAATGGCTTCATTGTATTTGAGTTCATTATCTACTAACTCCAAGGTATTTGTTTTTGTTTAATGTATAGTGCAGTGCAGTACTTAAAGGCTCTCCACTAGTACTTAATGTTTGATCTGCTTAATTGTTTTAGAGTGAAAACTTCTTCTAAGTTTTAAGCAATCCTTCAGAGTGCACCATTAAGTAAAGTTTCAAAATAAGTCACCACTTTAAGTAGCATATTAATTGTATATGTGTATCATTGATTTATTTATTCAACAAGTGTTTTTAGTGCCTGCCCTGTGCATGAAACTAGGAGAAGAGAATGGTTCTAGCCTGCAGAGAATGTTCTCTTTGGTGGATAAGATAGACATGTACCTATGTCATTAGGTACAGGACATTAACTGTTCATTTTGAAAGCCAATCTGTTTTGTTTTTTCTTGAGTTATTAAAAAGGCTGCCTAAGTCAGAGGCTTGCCTGTGTCCGAGTTTGGTTGTTGTCAGTGCTGTGGAGAGGACGTCTTTGGAGATTCTTTGCTGCTGCTAGATGGGGAGCATGGCATGCTGATGTCTCATTCTTTTATCTGCCACTTCCATATCTCAAAATTTATAGAAACCTACATGGCATTGGAAAGGTAGGTATATAATAGTATTCATTTGTTAGTACATTTTGTCCAAAACTTTTTATTTATTTATTGTCTCAGAAATTGAAAGTGCTGCAGAGAAAGCTTGAAGAACACGAGGAAGCCCTGTTGGGCCGTGCTCAGGTCGTGGACCTGCTTCAACAGGAGCTGTCGGCTGCCGAACAGAAAAACGAGGTACTGCTTTCCTGGAGAAAGCGTTCATTTCCACTTTAGTTTTCCAGGCAACACAACATAAGCCTTTGGAGAATTGCAGCCATTTATTCATTCTTCCCACAAATACCCTGTGCTTAAGTGGTGGTGATACAGTGATGAGCAAAACAAACATAGCTGTTTTCCTCATGGAACTTATAAATTTCACATTGTTATTGTTGCTCTTTCCCTTCGACATTTTAGATCTAGGGTCCTGCTTTCTCGTCATTTTACTCCTCTGTCTTCAGTGGCTCTTGTGGCTTAGGTAACATTCCTTCTCTGCCGGGCTGGCGCCGCGGCTCACTAGGCTAATCCTCCGCCTAGCGGCGCCGGCACACCGGGTTCTAGTCCCGGTTGGGGCGCCGGATTCTGTCCTGGTTGCCCCTCTTCCAGGCCAGCTCTCTGCTATGGCCCGGGAGTGCAGTGGAGGATGGCCCAGGTGCTTGGGCCCTGCACCCTATGGGAGACCAGGAAAAGCACCTGGCTCCTGGCTCCTGCCATCGGATCAGCGCGGTGCGCCGGCCACAGCGCAGCAGCCATTGGAGGGTGAACCAACGGCAAAGGAAGACCTTTCTCTCTGTCTCTCTCTCACTGTCCACTCTGCCTGTCAAAAAAAAAAAAAAAAAAAAAAATTCCTTCTCTGCCTATTTTTGTCAGTTGACTTTCTGGTGGATTGAAATGATCCCATTATGCAATATTTCCTTGAATCTCAAAGTAATCAGGATGCTCATGTTCTAAAATCGCGCGTTTCCTGGCGTTAGCCTTCCTGTCGTCCCTTGTCATACTGTCCTGATCTCCATTGTCATGCTGTCCTGATCTCCCTTGTCATGCTGTCCTGATCTCCATTCTGATTGATGTCTGTGATCTTTCCACTTTATTCCTCCAGTGTCTTCTTCCTTGAGTCTGGTTGCTTGAGTATTCTTCCTTGGTCTCCTTCCTTTCCTTGTCCTGACTGGACCCAGGTTGACCATTTGGACTACTCTTTCACCATTCCTAAGATTCCCTGTGTCCCTGTCCTCTGACGGGCAGGTGGCCAAATCTTAAGGTGCATTTTGTGCAGTAGTCCACATTCTCTTCCTGCTCTTCTGAAAGCTGCATGCTGCTGGAGAAAGTCGCCTGTCTCCTGTCTTCTTAATTTTCAATTCACTGTCTTGAGAAAGGCTTTCTCTGTAGCACAGAAACATTCCCGTTTCTACCATCCTCACAAAACCTGAACCTGACCCCAAGGCCATTCTCTGTCTGTCATCAGATAGTCAGGTTCACAAGTTCACAAGGTTCACATCTTAGTTGTGTCACTCACTAGATAGGTACCACATATATAGTAACTTCTTTGTGACTTTCGTGAATTACATATTAGTTTATAGTATTATAAATCTTCACAACACAACCCTATGCAACGATTCCCAATTCACAGAAGAAGAAACTCATAGAGAACTCATGCATCCCCATGTTGGTGGATAGACAACAGATTATTTTTCTTCAGTAAAATATGGTTCATAGTATTTTTTATCATGGGCATGTTGTAAGATTACACTAAATAATGTATAAAAGTACTTAGTACCAATGTCTGGCACATAGTAGCAGCACAGTGTGATAACTAAAATTACTGTGACTATGAGAATCATTCTAAATCCAAATGAAGCATTTCTGGATTGTCAAGTCTAATACTTTACTTGACCTTTCTATAGTATTTAGTTGCTGATAATCACTCATTGAAGCTTTCCATTTTTTGACTATTAGAATATTATATTCTCTTAGTTCTCTTCCTACTACAACTCTAGGACATTTCTTTTGTTTGTTTTTACTAACTTAATAAGGACTACTTTTCCTGCCCCTTAAACAGTGTTTCCCAGTGTACTGGCTCAGTATTATCAATGTGTACATCCTTTTCTCATCCTCTCTTGTGGTAGATGTGAGACTCCATCACTGTGGCCACTACCGGCTCCCAAATATTGTGTGTGTGTATACACACACACAGTTCTCTGCTGATATGTGCATTTCCTACAAGCACTTGAACTCAACAAGTCAAAAACAATGCTCATCTTCCCTCTTTAATACTTATTTTCCAAAAAGTTATTTGTATTGTATTTTTCTCTCTGTGTTAGTGCACCATTCACTCAAATAAAACATATTAGGCTTTCTTGTTTCCTCCATGTTTTTTTAACCCGTAAAATTAATTAAATTTCAAGGTCTGCTTGATTTTACTTCTTGAACTTTTTTTGAGTCTGTCTTCTCTTCATCAGTATGATCAGTATGCTCAGGAACATCTTCACCTAAAGAGTGCTTTCTGATGGCCCAGCTCCTTGGGCCCCTGCACCTGCATGGGAGACCCAGAAGAAGCTCCAGGCTCGGTGGCTTCAGATCAGCCTAGTTCTGGCCATTGCAGCCATTTGGGGAGTGAACCAGTGGGTGGAAGATCTCTCTCTGCCTCTCTGCAACTCTGCCTTTTGAAAGAATAAATAAACCTTAAAAAAAGAAAAAAAGAGTACGTCCTGATAAGCTTTTCTATGTCTCTGTTTTCCTGCCCTGCCCTACAGTATATCCCCTATATGGCAATAAGGGGGATGTATCCAGAAGTCAGATCTAACTGTGGCTTAAAAGAGCAAAGTCCAAGTTCCCTAACTGTATTGTGCATAAAGATCCTTAGGATTTGGCTTATGCTTACTTTTCCAACCTAATGTCTTACCTTGCCTTGCTAGAGCTTTGCCTACTGACAACTCCAAACTACATTGATGGCTGTGGTTTTTTTCTTACATCTGTGCTTTTCCAGGCCTG
The DNA here is from genome assembly GCF_964237555.1 of Oryctolagus cuniculus. Taxonomy (NCBI): domain Eukaryota; kingdom Metazoa; phylum Chordata; class Mammalia; order Lagomorpha; family Leporidae; genus Oryctolagus; species Oryctolagus cuniculus. Next base: position 78,005,393 of record NC_091435.1, on the reverse strand, counting down.
TTCACTGTCTCAAGTACTCTTTTTAATTCCTGTTTGGCTCATTCTTCATTATTTAAATCTTAGCTGATTCTCTTTGAGAAGCTGGCCTAACCCATCCTTCTTGGTTCAGACTTACCTATTTCAGGTTGCCCAAACTCTGAGTTCTTTGAGGGCAAGGCAACTGGATTGACTGAATCAGTATGAGGGGGACTTCAAGAGTTTATGGAAAAATGGAATCAAAAGATAAGTTTGTTTTGGTGTGAAAAAACTTGAAAACCATATGTTATTTTTTTCATAATATATATTTTCCATGAACCTTTGAAGGTAATGGAGTATAATAGAGATGTTCAGGGTACTGGAGAATATTGGAGATGAAACAGATCCAGTCCCTCCCCTTATGGAATTTATTTTCTAGTGAGAAAGAGATTAAAAGATGATGACACAAATGAATATGTATGAATGCAAACTGTCAAAAGTGTCAAGAAGCAAAAATAGAGACTTACGCAATTGTAGGTTTGGTGCCGAGTGCCTAGTACCATCCTTCACCTGGAAGAGGCACTTCACTTTGCTTACCGAAATCAAAGAAATGAGTTTAGGCTCATGAGGCTTTGCCATTTTTCTTAGATTCTGTCTCAGCAGTTACAGCAGATGGAAGCTGAGCGTAACACTTTAAAGAACACTGTGGAAACAGAAAGACAAGAGTTCAAGATTCTGATGGAAAAGATGGAACTTGAAGTGGCAGAGAAAAAATTGTCCTTCCATAACCTCCAGGAAAAAATGCATCGTCTTTTGGAAGAGTTTGAGCAAGCAGGCCATGCTCGGGCTGAACTGGAGTCTCAGTACAGTGCTTTGGAACAGAAGTACAAAGCAGAAATGGAAGAGAAGACCTCTCACATTTTGAGTCTTCAAAAGACCGAGCAAGAGCTACAGTCTGTCTGTGATGCTCTCAAGGATGAAAATTCAAAGCTCCTCCAAGATAAGAATGAACAGGCAGATCAGTCTGCCCAGGCCATTCAACAGCTGGAAGGTCAGTATTTGACTGCTTTCGGAGCCCATGTCTTTGGTACCCTAGTGGCTCGTATATGCTTCATATTTTCAGGGATCTGTTGACATCATTTGCTCAAGCCGATTGAATCAATAGGTTAAGAATGGCATCTCAGGTTGGTCATTTGGCCTGGTGGTTAAGATGCCCATGTGCCGTATTACAGTTCCTGGGTTTGATACCTGGCTCCACATATGATGTCAGCTTCCTGCTAAGGCAGCAGTAATGGCTCATGTGATTGAGATACTGCTACCCATATGGGAGACCCAGATTATGTTCTTGGTTATTAGTTTTGGCTTTAGTTGGGGGCTGTTGCAGGGAATGAACCTGTGGAGGACAGCATTTTCTGTCTCTGTCTCATTTTATTTATTTATATTTTTAAGATGGGAGCCGGGGAGGTCTTCCATCCAACGGTTCATTCCCCAGATGGCTGCAATGGCTGAAGCTGTGCCAGTTTGAAGCCAGGAACAAGGAGCTTCTTAAGGGTCCCTCATGGTTTGGGCTGTCTTCTACTGCTTTCCCTGGCCATAGCAGAGATATGGATCAGAAGTGGAGCAGCCGGGGCTCGAACCGGTGACCATATGGGATGTTGGCACTGCAAGCAGCAGCTTTAGGTGCTATGCCTCTCATTTTTTTTAAAAGCATTAAAAAAGGCCTATCTTCTGAACCCTTGGTTGCATTTTTCTTGCCTCTGATTACAGTTATAATGTGTCTTCATATTATAGTTATTATATACTGAGCACTAGTGATAATGATACTTGTATTCCAAATATTGAATAGAATGCCATGTGAAACATGACTCAGATCTGAACGCTCAAGGACTGAATAGTGGAATTTGAATTACTTTGTGGAAAACTTGGGCCAGATCTGGGTGCATAGATAGGGAGTCTTATTTACATGGAGTCATCCTTAAATCTAAGGGTGGATCTCATTGCTTTGAAAATTTCTTTTGGGAAAAACAAAAAAAAAAACAAAAAAAACTTCATCCTTTAGGAAGATTTAAAGGAAATTTAATTTTTAAGTGTGTTAATACAAAAGTAGTACATGGCTCTAAAAATAACAAACATTTTAGAAATTTAAAATTTAAAAAGTACAGCCCCCTCTCCATTTTATCAGACCTCTGTCGCAAATGATAATGCTAGTTTGAGGTGTATCTAAAGGCAAGATTTCATAAAGAACTGAGTTGAAAACCTGAATCAAAGAACTAAACATTAACCAGAAAGTCTGGAGGGCTGGCCGCTTAAATGAACCATGTTCATGTTTAAAACCACACTGTGGAACCCTGGTGTGAGAGTGAAGAAAAAAAAAAACCATTAAAGCATTTTTTTCAAGGGGGAAAGGAAAAACAAATTTTTTTTTTTACTTTTTAATTTATTTGACAGATAGAATTATAGACAGTGAGAGAGAGAGACAGAGAGAAAGGTCTTCCTTCTGTTAGTTCACTCCCCAAATGGCCATCACAGCAGGAGCTGTGCCGATCCGAAGCCAGGAGCCAGGTGCTTCCTCCCGGTCTCCCATGCTGGGTGCAGGGCCCAAGCACTTGGGCCATCCTCCACTGCCTTCCCGGGCCACAGCAGACAGCTGGACTGGAAGAGGAGCAACCGAGACTAGAACGTAGTGCCCATATGGGATGCCAGCGCCGCAGGCGGAGAATTACCAAGTGAGCCACAGCGCTGGCCCCAGAAAACAAATTTTGTTTAAAATGCCATGGCCTATTTAATTTATCTCTAAGGAGCCCTTTGATTCTTGAAACATTTAAACAGTTTTTTAAAACAAAGTCGGGGCAAGCATTTGTTGCATTGGATAAAACACTTGCCTGGGAGTCCAGATCGCAAATTAGAGTGCCTGTGTTCAAGTCCTGGCTCTGCTTCCAGCTCCAGCTTGTGGCCGAGGCTCACTCAGGAGGCAGTGGTGATGGCTTAACTCTGTGGGTCCGTTCCGTCCACATGAGAGAACCAGATCAAGTCCTAGACTTCTGACCTCGGTGTAACCCAGCCGTAGCTATTGCACACATTGGGGAATGAACAAGGGAATAAAAGATATCTGTCTCTCTCTGTTTTTCAGATAAATAAAAAAAAGAATGTTTAGAAATGTTATTCATGTCATTTTTATTAAAGAACCGAACTAGTAAATGATATATGATATATTCTTAGAAGATAATAACAATAAATTTCAGACTTAAAGCAGTTATAACCTCTACTTGTTTTCTTTCTCTTAGATCAACTCCAGCAAAAATCCAAAGAAATTAGCCAATTTCTAGATAAATCAACCTTGCAAAAACATGAAACAGCATCTCAGACTTCTTTGCCAGATGTTTATAATGAGGGCACACAGGTAATTGTGATTTCTTACAGATGTGACCTACTTACTTGGCTGTATCTGTTACTCTGGTGCTTTAATGAGGAATATTCCAGAAAATAGTATAAACCTTGGCTTGTCTGCTGATTGGTACTTTTTAGAGGACAATTCTATTTAAAAGGAATCCTGAAAGGCATTAATTCAGTGTCTTAGTACTAGCTAACAAATCCCATGATCTTGGCAGCCTTTATGAGTCTAAGGCCTTAACAATCTGTATTAGAGGTGAATCATTGATTTTGCTTTGTCATCCAATTTCCCAGTTCAGAAGTCAGTTTTGGTTTTGGTAGACTGAGATTTGATCAGGTTTATTGTACACAAGCCAGTACAAACATGCACCAGAACGTCTGTCATAAAGATTGTGTTTCTCCCATTAATTAATTAGCAATAAAAAATTTATTTGCCAGGTGACTGCTGATTGGCCAATATATGCTTTCTTCTACAAAAATCTCTGTGGAAAGCTGGAATACAATTGCCAGAAGGCTGCTTTTGGTATATGAAGATCAAAATAAGAGGAATTACTTTGATAATCTTAGTTGACTAGTGTCAGGCTTGGATAACTGGATCCATGTATCTCCATTATAAGAATATGCCCTTCCATGGGGAATTGTGGGTTAAGCCTATGCCTGTGTTGCTGGCATCCCATGTGGGTGCCAGTTCGAGTCCTAGCTGCTCCACTTCCAATTCAGCTCCCTGCTGATGGCCTGGGAGGGCAGTGGAGTATGGCCCAAGTCCTTGGGCCCCTGCACCTGCGTGGGATACCCAGAGGAAGCTCCTGGCTTCTGGCTTCGCATCAGCCCTGGTCCAGCCATTGTGGCCATTTCTGAAGTAAACCAGCAGATGGAAGACCTCTCTGACTCTCCCTCTCTCTCTAACTCTGCCTCTCAAATAAAAACAAAATCTTTTAAAAAAAATTATGCCCTTCCAAACTGACAGGCCTATTGGCCAACAGAATACTGCGGTCCCTGGGCAGTACTTTGTATCAATAAATGTTTTTGTTTCCCAGTTTTTAGCATGTTGCCTTTCCAATTTCTTCTGTTCTCCCATTCTCAATCTTTTCTTCCATTATTTTGTTAAGACATTTTCCCACCATTCAAATAAAGTGAAAGATTTTTATAGTGAACACTTGTATCTGTACCATCTAGATTATGTCATTAACATTTTACTGTATTTGCTTTATCAAATATTTATCCATTAGTTCTTAATTTTTTTAGTGCTTTTTAAAAAATTTATTTGACAGATAGAGTTAGACAGTGAGAGGGAGAGACAGAGAGAAAGGTCTTCCTTCTGTTGGTTCACCCCCCAAATGGCCGCTACGGCTGGCGCGCTATGCCGATCCAAAGCCAGGAGCCAGGTGCTTCCTCCTGGTCTCCCATGTGGGTGCAGGGCCCAAGCACTTGGGCCATCCTCCACTGCACTCCCTGGCCACAGCAGAGAGCCGGACTGGAAGAGGAGCAACCGGGACTAGAACCTGGTGCCCATATAGGATGCCAGTGCCGCAGGCGGAGGATTAGCCAAGTGAGCCCTGGCACCGCCCCATAGTTCTTAATTTTTTATACATCGCACAGTAAAGTTACAAATGTTAATATATTTCTAAATATTTTAGCATGCATGCCATTGACTAGATTTTAGTATTTGTGTATAGCGTTTTTTCATTTGAGATATTTCTTTCTTTTTTTTTACAATTTAAAAAGTTTTAACTGAGGGGCTGGCATTGTGGCGTAGTGGGTAAAGCCACTGCCTGTGACACTAGCATTGCTTATGAGAGCTGGTTTGAGACTGGCCGCTCCACTTCCAATCCAGCTCCTTGTTAACCTGCCTGGGAAAGCAGCTGAGGATAGTCCAAGTCTTGGGCTCCTGCATCCACGTGAGAGACCTGGAAGATGCTCCAGGCTCCTGCCTTTGGCCTGGCCCAGCCATTTGGGGAGTGAACTAGCAGATAGAAGATCTCTTTCTCTCTCTCTTTCTGTCCCTTTCCCTCTGTAGCTTTGCATTTCAAATAAATGAATAAAGTAAATCTTTAAAAAAAATCTTAACTGAGACATAAAAGCTGTACATGTTTATGGGGTACCATGTAATGTTCAGCTGCATGTCTGCTTTATGTAATGTCCAATAGGGTAATTGTGTCTGTATCCTCAAATATATATCATTTCTTAAATGTGTAAGCCTTGACTATACCATTCATGTTTGTTTTTTTTTTAAAGATTCTTAAAAATTTATTTGAAAGAGTTACAGAGAGAGATAGAAACAAAGAGTTCTTCCATCTGCTGGTTCACTCCCCAAATAGCTGCAATGGCTGGAGCTGAGCCAGTCTGAAGCCAGGAGCCAGGAGCTTCTTCCTGGTCTTTTACCTGGGTGCAGGGACCAAGGGGCTTGGGCCATCCTGCATTGCTTTCCCAAGCACAGTAGCAGGGAGCTGGATCAGAAGTAGAGCAGTGGGACTCGAACTGACACCCACATGGGATGCCAGTGCTGCAGGTCAGACTTTAACCTGCTGGGCCACATCACCAGCCCCTCGTTGAGTTTTGTCATAAGCATACACCTGTGTTACTGAAACCCCTATCAAGATAATATTACATTGGGACGGCGCTATGACATACTGGTTAAGGCCACTGCCTGCAGTGCCAGCATCCTGTATGGGCGCTGGTTAGAATCCTGGCTACTCCACTTCCAATCTAGCTCTCTGCCATGGCCTGGGAAAGTAGTGGAAGATGGCCCAAGTCCTTGGGCCCCTGCACCTGTGTGGGAGACCCAGAAGAAGCTCCTGGCTCCTGGCGTCAGATCAGCACAGCTCTGGCCGTTGCAGCCATCTGGGGAGTGAACCAGTGGATGGAAGGCCTCTCTCTCTCTCTGCCTCTCCTTCTCTTTCTGTGTAACTCTGCCTTTCAAATAAATAAATAAATCTTTTAAAAAAAGATAATATTACATTACTGTCACCCCGCAAAGTATTCTCATACCCTTTTGCAGTTCCCTCCAGCAACTAGCCTTCTTTCTTCCTTTACTATAAATTTTGTTTCTACAATATCATATAAATGTAATCATGTAGTATGTGCTCTTTTGTATAAGGTTTTTGCTTAGTATGTCTTGGGAGTCATCCATTTTGTGTGTTATGTTTATATTTTTGAGAAATATTTCATCTTATGAATATTCTGCATTTTCCTTTTGCATGATTGTGCTGTGATTTCTTATTAATGGTCATCTTAGTTTCTCATGCTTTGGCTGTTATGAATGAAGCTGCCGTGAACATTCTCATGCAAGTATTTGTGTGGACATATGTTTTCATTTATCTTCAGTTAATACTAGTTGAAGAATTACTGGATCATAGATTTCTTATATATTTAACTGTATAAGGAATTATCAGATCTTTTGCCAAAATAGTCATACTATTTTATATTCTAACCTAAAATATACGAGAGCTCCTGATGCTTCACATCTCTAGTTTTTTATTGTTGTTGGTTTTTAAACTTTTAGCTTTTCTGATGGGTGTGTGCTAGTATGTCATTGCAGTTTCAGTTTGCATTTCCGTAATAACAAATGATGTTGAACAGTTTTTTCTAGAGATTTTTGGCCAATTACATATCTTTTGGTGAAGTATCTGTTCAGGTCATTTTCTTCATTTCTTAAATAATTCCTTATCTTTTTATTAACTTGTGGGGATTCTTTTATCTTCTGAATGTCAGTCTATTATCAGATATGTTTGATGAATAGTTTCTCCCATGTTGTGCCTTGCCTGTTCATTTTCATTATGATTCTTCTGTTTTAATTTTTGTTTATTTTATTTGAAAGGCAGAGAGACAGACAGGAGGCAGTGATCTCCCATCCAATCCCTAAATGCCCGCAAGAACTCAATCCAGAGCTTCCACAGCAGTGGGAGAGACCCAACTACTTGAGCCATCACCTGCTACTTCCCACAATGTGCATTAATAGGAAGCTGGAATCTGAATAAGAGCTCAGACTCTGATTTGGGATGCAGATTTGTTCTAGATTTGTTCTAGAGGCTAGAACAGACAGCATCTTAACTGCTATACCAAAGGCCTACCCTATGATGTTTCTTTTATTCTTTTTTTTGGGGGGGGGTTCACTTTATTTATATTAAAGAGAGTGAGAGGGACAGAGAGAGATCTTACGTCCAATGGTTCACTCCCCAAAGGGGTGCAACAGCTGAGGTTGGGCCAGACCAAAGCCAGGAGCCAAGAGCTTCATCTGCGTCTCCCACATGGGTGCAGGAGCCCGAGGACTTGATCCATCCTCTGCTGCCTTCCCAAGCACATTAGCTGGATCATAAGTGGATCAGCTGAGACTCAAACTGGTGCCCATATGGGATGCCAGCATTGAGGCGATATATTTTATAAGCTTTTGTTTCATTATTTTGTCTTGTGTGCTTTTGGTTGCTGAAGGTGGGACGTGTTATTCCATCTTCAATGTCAGCAAAAGCCTTTCATTGAATTATTAGGTATAGCCTCGCCCTCTGCCCCATCCCTCTGTCTCTCCTTCTCCTTCCCTTCTTCCTTTCTTCCCTCCCTCCTTCTCTCCCTCACTCTCTCTCTCTCTCACACACACATACACACACACACAATGTTTTTTTAAGTTTTATGCATCTGAAAGGCAAGGTGGGAGGGCAGAGAATGAAACTTTCACCCACAGATTCATTCTCCAAATGCCCACAAAAGCTAACACTAGTCCAGGCTATAGCCAGGAGCCTGGAACTCTACCTGGGTCACCAACATGGGTGGCAGAGACTCAACTATTTAAGCTGTTATCTTCTGCCTCCCAGGGTGCACGTTGGTAGGAAGCTAGAAGCAGAGCTGGGACTGGAACCCAGGCCTTCCAATTTGGGATGTGGGCCTCCTAAATGGCATCTAAACCACTGAATCCCATCCCACAACAAAATTTTTAGGTGGTTGCTCTAACAAGAATGATATGTATCATTAACCTTTCTGTCTTTTGGAGCAGAATCTTGTAATCATAAACCTTTGCCCTATTATTTATGCCACAGTTGCTATGTTTTAGTAAAGTTACAAGACCCAGCACACGGTGTTAAAATTTATATTTTAAACATTTGCATGTTTTGATAAACATTAAGAGGCAAATATAGACTTTTTTTTTTTTTTTTTTTTGACAGGCAGAGTGGACAGTGAGAGAGAGAGACAGAGAGAAAGGTCTTCCTTTGCCGTTGGTTCACCCTCCAATGGCTGCCGCGGCTGGCGCGCTGCGGCCGGCGCACTGCGCTGATCCGATGGCAGGAGCCAGGTGCTTTTCCTGGTCTCCCATGGGGTACAGGGCCCAAGCACTTGTGCCATCCTCCACTGCACTCCCTGGCCACAGCAGAGAGCTGGCCTGGAAGAGGGGCAACCGGGACAGAATCCGGCGCCCCAACTGGGACTAGAACCCGGTGTGCCAGCGCCGCTAGGCGGAGGATTAGCCTAGTGAGCCGCGGCGCCGGCCACAAATATAGACTTTAATATTTACCCATTTGTCTACAGTTTGCAGTGCTTTTTCCTCTCTGATGTTCGTGTTTCCTCATGGTAACATTTTCCTTTAGCCTCTAGAACAACCTACAATATTCTTGTTGCTGAAAAACTTGCCATAGTTATCTCCAAAAAAAACCTTTATTTTGTTTTTATTTTTGAATATTTGTTATTGAATATATAATTCTGGTTTGATGTTTTTTTTCTTTCAGGGCACTAAAGATGTTTCATTGCCTTGTGATTATTATTTTTCCCCTACTGTTTCCTGGTATATTTCCCTGTTATTCCCTATTATTTACACTGGTCAGATAGTCATTCCAATTATTATCCTCTGTATGGAAAGTTCATTTTTCAATGAAGATTTTTTTCGATGAAGAAGTCTTGCCTGTTAAATACTTAGTTGTGGGTTTCTTTTTCTTTTTCTTGCTTGCTTTTGTTGAATTTCTCATATATATGTATAATCCCATTTTGGGGGAAAATTTTGGCCATTTGTGAAAATAATTTTTTCTATTTATTCTGTCCTTCCTTTCTTCTGACACAACAATTATAAATATATTGAACCTTTTAATATTACCCCATATATCTGTGAGGTTCTCTTCATTTAAAGAGTGAACCTATTGATAGAAGATCTCTGTCGGCTGGTGCTGTGGCTCACTAGGCTAATCCTCCACCTGCAGCGTTGGTACCCCCGGTTCTAGTCCCGATTTGGGCGCCAGATTCTGTCCCGGTTGCTCCTCTTCCAGTCCGGCTCTCTGCTCTGGCCCAGGAAGGCAGTGGAGGATGGCCCAAGTGCTTGGGCCCTGCACCCGCATGGGAGACCAGGAGAAAGCACCTGGCTCCTGGCTTCAGAACGGCGCAGCGCCGGCCGTGGTGATCATTTGGGGGTTGAACCAACAGAAGGAAGACCTTTTTCTCTGTCTCTCTCTCTTACTAACTCTGCCTGTCAAAAAAAAAAAAAAAAAAAAAAAAAAATCTCTGTCTGTCTCTTCCTTCAGATAAAGTGAAAATGATAAAAACAAAACAAGTTATTTTTGCATTATGTGGGCCGTTTTTGAGTCCTCACTGAAAACATCTAGTTCATCATTCAGCCAGAAGTTTGGGCTAAGGTTATTCACGGAATTTTGGGCTCACCCTTGCTGATACTCTTTCTCTCCTCTCTGATTTTTCTCCTCATGTTCTGCCAACTGTGTTTGTCCTTAAGTCCATCTTCTCATTCATCAAGCCTAAAATGCCTATGACTATTCTATTGGAATTTTGCTTGCCCTATATAAGGCAAACTGAAAATTTCCCCTAGGATAACCCCCTCCCTCTGAAAAAAGGCCCCAAAACAAAATATGCCCTAAAATCATCCTTTGCTATTCCTTTAAACATGAAGGTTTGAGGTCAAGTATGTTATAAGAAACCTTTATGACTTAAAAATTCAATTTTATGAAAAATGTTATGGAATAATCCTCTTGGAGGAGAAAAAAAACCATAATGACATACAAGTAAAGTTGAGGACAAAATTCCTAACAGGCATTATACTATGCCTGTTAGGAAAACTACACATTTCTATGTGTGTAATTTAAGCGTAAGGAATTTTTTATCATACAGTTATGTGTTGCATAATGTTTTGGTCAACAATGGAATTGTGTTTATGACGGTGGTCATATAAGGTTATACTGCTTAGTGACATCATGCCCTTAGTTTGTATAAGTAACTTGTACGATGTTCACATAACTACAACATCACCTAACAATGCTTTCTCAAGAATGTATACCCACTGTTAAGTGAGGCGTGACTGTAATTGAGGGGGAAAAACAATTATAGCTCTTTCTTTCTCGTGAGATACATAATACTTTTACTTCTCTTCCTCTTTTCATTCTCCTTCAGGAGGGAGACCTTGTTACTTGGTGGCATTAATCTAATCTTATGTGGCATTTGTCTGTGAACCTGAAAGTGTTTTTTCTTCTGCAGTAGATTGGGATTTCTATCTCTGTAATCCAAGCTTCAATCTCAAATTCAAAAGCCAATGAATAAGTTTGAGTATACATTTCATTCTTTTTTGTAATCAAGAACAGTTTTTCAAAGATTACCTAGGCAGATAAGTAGATGCTGTTTGTAAAGTATTTTTGTGCCTGGAGAGCTTGGAGACAACAATCATGCTGGAGGCTATCTGAGCATTGCTCTAAGAGTTTTTCCTTGGAGAATCATTAATTTGTTGTCTTCCTACAATTTAGGCAGTCGCTGAAGAGGACACTGCCTCTTTGCAGAAGAGAGTGGTAGAACTAGAAAATGAAAAGGAAGCCCTGCTTCTTCGTTCTTTAGAGCTAGAGAAGCTGAAAGCTGAGAACGGTATGTATATGTAAAAACCACAGTTCTGTCCCCTAATCCTTCTGTGCAGTGTGGCTACTTTTATTGCTATAAACACTTGGATTCTCTGATTCTATGATAATAAAGATCATAGATAGCAGAACTGGTAGTTATCAAAGATAAGATTAATGCTCATTAAATAATTAGAGCTTAGTACCAGTGTTTACACAAGATAAACACTGATGAACATCTTGCAATGTGGCCTGCAAATACTGCCGATATCTGTATAATTTATATTCTTTTGTAATAGCCAAGGTATCTTCTAGGAAGTATGGCTTGATTAGGACCTGAATAAGATGATGATAAATTTTTAAGTAGACATATGAAGAAAGGAAGGGCATTCGTGGTAATAATTTGTGGGAGGAGGTAGTAAAAATTACATAATAAATGTTCAAAAGTAGAAACCACTTTGGGTTTTGCTTATGCTGTTTACCACTTAGAGTCCTACCCCTATTCTTTGGCCTGATTCTTACCCTTTATTTTTTTATTTTTATTTTTTTAGAAAACTTTTATTTAATAAATATAAATTTTGAAAGTACAACTTTTTGGATTATAGCGGTTCTTCCTCCCATAACCACCCTCCCACCCCCAAACCATCCCATCTCCTACTCCCTCTCCCATTCCATTCTTCATTAAGATTCACTTTTAATTATCTTTATATACAGAAGATCAACTTAGTATATACTAAGAAAGATTTCAACAGTTTGCACCCACACAGACACACAAAGTATATAAAGTACTTTTTGAAGACTATTTTTGCTGTTAATTCTCATAGTATAAACACATTAAGGACAGAGATCCTACATGGGAGGCAAGTGCACAGTGACTCCTGTTGTTGATTTAACAATTGACACTCTTATTTATGACATCAGTGATCACCTGAGGCTCTTGTTATGAGCTGCCAAGGCTATGGAAGCCTCTTGAGTTCACAAACTCCAATCTTATTTAGACAAGGTCATAATCAAAGTGGAAGTTCTCTCCTCCCTTCAGAGAAAGGTCCTCCTTCTTTGATGGCCCCTTCTTTCCACTGGGCTCTCACTCACAGATATCTTTCATTTAGGTCATTTTTTGCCACAGTGTCTTGGCTTTCTGTCCCTCAGAAACTCTCATGGGCTTTTTAGCCAGATCCAAATGCCCCAAGGGCTGATACTGAGGCCAGAGTGCTGTTTAGGGCATTTGCCATTCTATGAGTCTGCTGTGTATCCCACTTCCCATGTTGGGTCATTCTCTCCTTTTTAATTCTATCAATTATTATTAGCAGACACTGGTCTTATTTATGTGATCCCTTTGACACTTAATCCTATCTTTATGATCAATTATGAACTTAAACTGATCATTTAACGAACTTAATGGGATTTGGAGTCCATGGCACGTTTCTAACTTTACCCTTAGGGGTATGTCCATTACTTACCGTTTAGACCTGGATTAAGGCATTATCTTCTCAGGAATTCAACCCTGATCCCCAAAAGGTGATTGACATGAATTTTTGTGCTTTATAGCATCCCTGTATGCCTTTAACCTTGTATTAAAATGATCTGTTATATATTTGTCCTTTTTACTTATTATAAACTTTTCAAAGATAAAGGATAAGCTCTTCAAGGGTTTTTAAAATTTGTTTCAAGCTGGCGCCGCGGCTCACTAGGCTAATCCTCCACGTAGCGGCGCCGGCACACTGGGTTCTAGTCCCAGTCGGGGCGTCGGATTCTGTCCCGGTTGCCCCTCTTCCAGGCCAGCTCTCTGCTGTGGCCCGAGAGTACAGTGGAGGATGGCCCAAGTCCTTGGGCCCTGCACCCCATGGGAGACCAGGATAAGTACCTGGCTCCTGCCATTGGATCAGCACGGTGCGCTGGCCGCAGTGCACCAGCCGCGGCGGCCATTGGAGGGTGAACCAGCGGTAAAAGGAAGACCTTTCTCTCTGTCTCTCTCTCTCACTGTCCACTCTGCCTGTCAAAAAAAATTTTTTTTTGTTTCATCTCTGCTTTACTCAGAACTAGTATAGTTTTAGCAAAGAGTAGCTACTGCATAAAGTTTTTTTGGCTTGAACAGTTAGCATTTTGTTCTACCTGACTATGTGTGAACAGTTGGTAAGAATGTAGACATCTCCTACCAGTTATCATCTGCTTCACGAAGATTTAGTAACAAATAGTTAATGATGCTTTACTGAACTGAATTAACTGTGCTTTATCTTTTGGGAGTTAGAATGAATACCAAATAAAGTTTAAGTATTCAACTCTAAAGCAAACATTTCTGACTGAACCATTTTACAGTTTCCCACTTAGTTCTAAAGTGGGTATTTTACACCTATATTAGAACACTGCTACCATACTAATAAATAAATGACGTCATAGATTCTGCTCATTATCTAACTCAGAGTACTTCTTTGAGACTTTATCCAGGGTGCTTACTTGGCAGTTTTGCAAACAGTTCCTGTCCCATTCATGTGGCTTTCACACAGCATGGAGGCAGTATATGAGTTTCATTCTCTTTCCTCCTTGCAGGGAAGCTTGCAAGATTTTCTGTATTGACTTCTATGTCTGATCTCGTAGGTGACCTTTGCTTTATGTGTCGTGTTCCTTTTTGCCCTGCCATTTCTACCACTCTCTTTCCTTATGTATTCTTGTGAAATATCTGAGCCTATTATGTGCTGTCTTGAATTGACCTTGGAGTAAAATGAACAACATAGGGACACTACAAACAGAGAACTGTAAATGATATATCAGTAGAAAATATATTTTGTGAACACAGCAGGATTTTGGATAAATTAAGACAGATTTATTGTCCAGAAGTTCCAAATTGTGTCATAGGCCCTGTCATCCTTCTCCAAAGCTTTCCGCTGTTTAGTTACGTGTCACTCAGGTCCAAGATAATCATCCTCTGCTAGTCTATCTGATGTCTTATTCTCCTGACATTTCTTTACTTTAATAAAATAAGCCTTTTGTCTCCCCCAAACTACTTTGCCTATTTCTTTCCTCTTGATTATTTCAGATATCTCAGATAGCCTCACCTTTGCAATCATGTTTCTTTTTTTATAAACACTCTACATATATCTTCTAAAGATAATTATTTTTGTGACTTTCAGAAAAACTGTCTTCTCAGATTAGTCTCCTAGAGGCTCAGAGTAGAATTGGAGCAGACAGAGAAGTCCAAGAGGTAAGTGATGTGTTCTTAATATAAATGCAATATGGTCTAAATTAAGAGGAGGTAACTTCAAATCTGAACATTTCTACAGTTTTCTAGTGTTCATAGATAATTGTATATTACCTAAAGAATGAGATCTAGGGGCTGGTACTGTGGCATAGTGGGTGAAGCTGCTGCCTGTGGTGCCGGCGTCTCATATGGTTGCTGGTTCAAGTCCCGGCTACTCTACTTCTGATCCAGTTCACTGCTGTGGCCTGGGAGAGCGGTAGAAGATGGCCTGGGTCCTTGGGTCCCTGCACCCACATGGGAGACCTGGAAGAGGCTCCTGGCTCCTGGCTTTGGATCAGCCCAGCTCCAACCATTGCAGTCCTTTGGGAAATGAACCAGCAGTTGGAAGATCTCTCTCTTTCTCTGCCTCTGCCTCTCTATAACTCTCCCTTTCAAGTAATCTTTAAAAAAAATTGGATCTATTTGAGAGATTCATAATGGTCATTATTTCTCATTTACTCTCTTATGTTTCTGAATATTTGGAATTCTTTGTCCTAAACCAACACAAGTATAAATAGTTACTTACTTGGGATTTAATAATACATTTCTTATATTGCATTATCATTGATTTAAATTATTTTGTACATCTAAGAAAAGTTTCTCAATGAAGAGATTAAATGTAATTTCTTGCTACCCCCCTTCCTCAACAATTTGGCACAATTTTACTTAGTATTGTATAAAAACAGTGTCTTTGGTGATTATTTTTATAACCTATTATAATAAATGCATAGTTGCTTAATGTCATTCTGCTAATTTAAGATTATTGTTAGCTGTATTGTGCTTAACAAACTGTTCTTCTAATCAAGAAGTCAGTGATAAAATCTGTAAATGACCTTGAAAAACAATTAGCTTCTTTTTAAAAAATATTCATTTATTTATTCAAAAGGCAGAGTGACAGAGAGGGAGAGACAGAGAGGGAGATATCTTCCTTTGCCATGAGATTCACTGATTTTTTTTTCCCAAGAAAACAATTATGGGAATAATTATATGAATGGAAGTCTAACACAGTAATCTTTGTAGTAAGGTGGTTCACATTTTATCAAATAGGTCCATCATTTCATATGCAAGCCCTACCAGAGCACCTTTTTATTATTTGATCCTTTTAGTGTATCCGAATCTGTGTATTTGATAATCTGCATGTCTGTTAGTGCCTATTTTATGGATATTTGATAGCTCTTTATTTCAATGGATAGCTTAGGAAAAGGAATCCCATAGCTTCCCCCTCAGTATGAGATGAAACAAAGGTTTAATTCATTTCCTGCTTCCGTTTTAAAGAAGTTCTTAGAAGAAACAATGAGGAGTTTTAATCTGAAGGAAAAAGTTTCTCCTATAAGCCACATCTAGAAAATCAGTTCCAACTTTCCTTAGACCTCAGGAATAGTTTGATCTCGTTGCAGAATTAAGAGAGTGTCCTCTGAGGTCCAATTTGGGAGATGCAAACTGATTTTATAAGGATCTAGCAGCTGTATGGTGCAAAAGTTTTGACTAAGAAGTTTCAGGTTTTGGGAAATGCATGAAATACTAAATTTTAGCTAGGCCATTTTTTATATTATAAAACATCTAATTAGGGCTTTTTTCTTTTTCTCATTTAAACAGGTCAGCATGGTGGATGTTACCATGCTCAACAAGAGTAGCTCTTCTCCTGAGGAAAGTAGGCAAGATATCCTAGAGAGCACATTTTCTCAGAAACATAAAGAATTATCCGTTTTATTATTGGAAATGAAGGAAGCTCAAGAGGAAATTGCATTTCTCAAATCACAACTCCAGGGCAAAAGGCCTGAGGAGGATCAGGAGGCCCTTGAAGAGAATGAGGGGATGCCTCCAGGTAAAATAAAAGTTGTTGAAGACACAAGGCAAGATTTTCCTTTAACACCAATTGAAGAGAGCAGTCTTCCAGCTGTTGAAGAAGAAGAGACTAGCATTCAACATCAGACTAGGACATCTGAGGAAACACCTTCAAATGACACTGAGATGGAATTGAAATCCACTGAGCAGGATGATGTTGATAAATCCCCTCCTGCCGTACCAGATATAGGTCAGTGTCACCAGGGTGAGTTGGAAAAGTTACAAAGTCAAATTTTGGAGCTTGAGAGAAATTTTCATAAAGCAGAAGAAAATCATGAGAAAAATCTGGATGAGAAAACTAAGGAAATTAGCAACTTAACCCAGCTGATCGAGGAGTATAAGACAAATGCTGAAAGCACCAGCCATGCATTCACTGCTTTGTCTGAAGAAAGAGACCAACTTCTTTCTCAGGTGGAAGAGCTCAGTGTTCTACCAGAACTGAGAGCTCAGATAAAACAACTGGAAGCCAACCTTGCAGAAGCAGAAAGACAGAGAAGGCTTGACTACGAGAGCCAAACGACCCAACACAACCTGCTTACAGAACAGATCCACAGTCTCAGCATAGAAGCCAAATCTAAAGATGTGAAGATCGAAGTTTTGCAGAATGAACTGGATGATGTGCAGCTTCAGTTTTCTGAGCAGAGTGCTCTGATCAAAAGCCTGCAAAGCCAGCTGCAGAAGAAGGAAAGTGAAGTGCTGGAGGGGGAAGAACGTGTGAAGTATGTGTCAAGTAAGGTGGAAGAACTTTCGCAGGCTCTTTCACAGAAGGAACTTGAAATAGCGAAATTGGATCAGCTCTTGCTGGAGAAAAAGAGAGCTGTGGAAACCCTCCAGCAAACCATCGAGGAGAAGGATCAGCAAGTGACAGAAATCAGCTCTAGTATGGCTGAGAAAGTGGTTCAGCTTAATGAAGAGAAATTTTCTCTTGGTATTGAAATTAAGGCTCTTAAAGAACAGTTGAATTTATTATCCAAAGCCGAAGAAGCAAAAAAAGAGCAAGTGGAAGAAGACAGTGAAGTTGTTTCTGGCCTCAAACCTAATTATGAGTCCAGCCCAGCAGAGCTAACAAGTAAAGAAGAGCTTCAGCATGAAATAGACCTGCTGAAGAAAGAGAGTGAACAGAGAAAGAGAAAGCTCCAGGCAGCCCTTATTAACAGAAAGGAACTTCTCCAAAGAGTCAGTAGATTAGAAGAGGAATTAGCCAAAGTGAGAGGTGAATGTAAGGAGATCCCACTCAGTGAGAATGAGAAGAGGGAACTGGAGGAAGATAAGGAAAACAAAGAAGACTTGGAAAAATCTGTGACTTCTAAGTGGCAAGAAATAGAATTTTCTTTAAAACAGGCAATATCTGAGAAAGAAGTGGAATTAGTGCATGTAAAGAAGGACTTGGAAGAAAAAATGGCAGCTGAAGAACAACTACAGGCAGTGGTTAAACAGATGAATCAGAACTTGCAAGATAAGACAAACCAAATCGATTTACTCCGAGCTGAAATCATGGAAAATCAAGCAATTATTCAGAAGTTGACCACAGGTAACAAGGATGCAGGTGATGGGGACCCAGCAGCAGCTGTAGAAGAAAGAGTGGTGAGCGGTCCACATGATGCAGGTAGTGGGGAACACTGGAAGCCAGAACTAGAAGAAAAAATACTGGACCTTGAAAAAGAAAAAGAACAACTTCAAAAGAAGCTGCAGGAAGTCTTAACTTCCCGCAAAGCGATTCTTAAAAAGGCCCAGGAGAAAGAAAGGCACCTTAGGGAGGAGCTGAAGCAGCAGAAAGATGATTATAATCTCTTGCAAGAACAGTATGATGAGCAAAGCAAGGAAAAGGAGAACATTGGAGAGCAGCTAAGGCAACTCCAGGTTCAAGTGAGGGAGTCTGTAGACAAAAGTCACACAGGCACTGATCAGCAGGGCTCTCCCACTCAAAAATTAGAAGAACCTTTATTCAAAGCCCCAGTACAACACCCCACTCAACTGGTCTTAGAGGACGACTTGTGCTCAGACTGGCCTTCTCATCCCGAGGCGCAGGGCAGTGCTTCTGTTGCCCAGATGAAGACCCAGCTGAAAGAGGTAGAGGCTGAGAAAGAGGCGTTAGAACTGAAAATTAGTTCTACAGCAAGTGAGCTTAGTAAAAAATCAGAAGAGGTACTTCAGTTACATGAGCAGATACATAAACTAGGTTTAGAAATCCAGAGTCTGAAGACAGTGTCCCGTGAAGCTGAAGCCCATGCAGAAAGCCTGAAGGAGAAATTGGAAAGCAGTCAGCAAGAAATTGCTGGCCTGGAACACCTGAGAACATTACAGCCTGAACTAAATGAACTGCAAAATATCATAAGCCAAAAGGAGGAAAAAGTTAGCTACCTTTCTGGACAACTTAGCAAGAAAGAAGAAACCCTTATTCAAGTACAGGCAGAGATAACAGAACAAGAGGCTTTAATTAAGGCTCTGCATACACAGATGGAAATGCAAGCCAAAGAGCATGATGAGAGGATAAAACAGTTACAGCTGGAACTTTGTGAAATGAAGCAAAAACCAGAAGAAGCCGGAGAAGAAAGTAAAGCAAAGCAACAAATACAAAGGAAACTACAGGCTGCCCTTATCTCCAGAAAAGAAGCACTAAAAGAAAACAAAAGTCTGCAAGAGGAGTTGTCTGTGGCCAGGGATACCATTGAACATCTTACCAAGTCTCTGGCAGATGTGGAAAACCAAGTTTCAGCTCAAAACAAAGAGAAAGACACATTCTTAGGAAGGTTGGCTGTTCTTCAGGAAGAAAGAGACAAACTCATTACAGAAATGGACAGGTCTTTACTAGAAAATCAAAGCCTCAATGGCTCTTGTGAAAGTCTGAAATTAGCTCTAGAGGGTCTTACAGAAGATAAGGAAAACTTAGTGAAGGAAATTGAATCCTTGAAATGCTCCAAGATTGCAGAAAGCACTGAGTGGCAAGAGAAGCATAAGGAGTTACAAAAAGAGTATGAAATCCTTCTGCAGTCCTATGAGAATGTTAGTAATGAAGCCGAAAGGATCCAGCACGTGGTAGAAACTGTGAGGCAGGAGAAGCAAGAGCTGTATGGCAAGTTAAGAAACACAGAAGCAAATAAGAAAGAGACAGAAAAGCAGCTGCAGGAAGCTGAACAGGAAATGGAAGAAATGAAAGAAAAGATGAGGAAGTTTGCTAAATCTAAACAGCAGAAAATCCTAGAGCTGGAAGAAGAGAACGACCGACTCAGAGCAGAGGTGCAGCCTGCAGAAGGTACAGCTAAGGAATCCATAGAAGCACTTGTTTCTTCCAATTCCAGCATGAAGGAGGAGCTAGAAAGAGTCAACACAGAGTACAAAACCCTTTCTGAGGAGTTTGAGGCTCTAATGGCTGAGAAGAATTTACTCAGTGAAGAGGTTCAAGGTTTGAAGCATCAAATAGAAGGTAGTGGGTCCAAAAAGGAGAGCCCGGAGGCCACTGAGAAACCTGATAACGAAAGGGAGATCTTTGAAGAGGCAACACCAACTGTGCCAAGTGAGGCTGATGAACAAGATGCCCTGAGTGTGAGCACAAGGCCTGAAAATTCGGAATCTGTTCCATCAGGGGGCAGTGCCAAGGCTAACATAAATGAGAATTTGAGCTCCCATGATGAAATTAATAACTACCTGCAGCAGATTGATCAGCTCAAAGAAAGAATTGCTGAACTGGAGGAGGAGAAGCAGAAAGACAAGGAATTTAGCCAGACTTTAGACAGTGAGAGAAAGGCATTATTGAGTCAAATGTCAACAAAGGATGGTGAGCTAAAAATGCTTCAGGAGGAAGTTACCAAGATAAACCTGATAAATCAGGAAATTCAAGAAGAACTCTCCAGGGTCACCAAATTAAAGGAGACAGCAGAAGAAGAGAAAGATGATTTAGAAGAGAGGCTTATGAATCAGTTAGCAGAACTTAATGGAAGCATTGGAAATTATTATCAGGATGTTACAGATGCCCAAATTAAAAATGAGCTACTGGAATCTGAAATGCAGAACCTTAAAAAGTGTGTGAGTGAATTGGAAGAAGAGAAGCAACAGTTAGTCAAGGAAAAAACTAAGGTGGAATCAGAAATACGAAAGGAATATTTGGAGAAAATACAAGGAGCCCAGACAGGACCTGGCAATAAAAGCCATGCAAAGGAACTTCAAGAGCTGTTGAAAGAAAAACAGCAAGAAGTAAAGCAACTGCAAAAGGACTGCATTCGGTATCAAGAGAAAATTAGTGCTCTGGAGAGAACTGTTAAGGCTCTAGAATTTGTTCAGAGTGAATCTCAAAAAGATTTGGAAGTAACCAAAGAAAATCTGGCTCAAGCTGTTGAACATCACAACAAGGCACAAGCAGAATTAGCTAGCTTCAAAGTACTGCTAGATGACACCCAAAGTGAAGCAGCAAGGGTCCTAGCAGACAATCTCAAGTTGAAAAAGGAACTTCAGTCAAATAAAGAATCAGTTAAAAACCAAATGAAGCAAAAAGATGAAGACCTTGAGCGAAGATTGGAGCAGGCAGAAGAGAAACACCTGAAAGAGAAGAAGAACATGCAAGAGAAACTGGATGCTTTGCGTAGAGAAAAAGTCCACTTGGAAGAGACGTTTGGAGAGATCCAGGTTACTCTGAATAAGAAGGACAAGGAAGTTCAGCAACTTCAGGACAACTTGGACAGTACTGTGGCCCAGCTTGCAGCCTTCACCAAGAGCATGTCCTCCCTCCAAGATGATCGCGACAGGGTGATAGACGAAGCCAAGAAATGGGAGAGGCGATTCAGTGATGCAATTCAAACCAAAGAAGAAGAAATTAGAATCAAAGAGGAGAATTGCAGTGTTCTCAAGGATCAGCTTAGACAGATGTCCATCCATATGGAAGAACTGAAGATCAACGTTTCCAGGTAAATGACCAGGTTTTTTTTTTTTTTTTTTTTTTTCCTCCTCAGTAAGTGAATGCAACGAGAATCTCAGGCTATTTATCTCCCCTTTAATATTATGGATCTAATTTTTACTTCAGTTCCATTAGAAGATGTATTTTCTCTTTTTTTTTTGAAGATGTGTTTTCTCTCTCACTACAGTCTGTCTCTCTCTCTCTGTCTTTGCAAATAACTTCCAGCTACAACTTGTATTAATGTGAAAAATTTGCATTGTCTCTTCTGATATCCCTACTGAGAGATCTCCTAGATTTCTCTCCATTTCTATTTTCACTGCCCTTGTCTGGATTTCTACTAGAGTATTCCCAAATTATTGCCTTAGCATCCTAAATAATCTCATCTTTCCTTTTCCCCATAGTCTGCCTCAATTCATACTGCAAATTCCTCTTAGAATTATCTTCCTCAAACTCCAGTTTTATAATAGCACTTTTTAAGCTTAAGAACTGACAATGTCCCCCACTCTTTGTACTCCCCCACTTCTAATAGATTCTTCTGTTCTGAAACAGGTTTACCAAGATTATTTTGTCAGACATTGGTTTGTCTGGTACAAAATAGAGCAAAACAGGAAAAATAGTTACTTTTCATAGTGTCCAAAATCATGTCACTAAAATAAGCAACATATTTTGGAGTTCTTGCTTTTAATCTGTAAATCTTTAGGTGTGCTGTACCTTTAATACATTCAGAGCCAACTGTAGAGATACAGAACTAATTGAGAACATTCAGTAGACGAATATATAGATAGAATATCTCTTCAATAAAATTTTAACAACTTCAATTATGAATATACATTTGTAGATCCATTAAGAACATTTTGTAGTATTTGTTCCTCAGGCATAATGCAGTTTTTCCTGGACCCTGTAACTAATGACGTCTCCTTCCTCCTCCCCCCACTTCCCCAAGGCTTGAACATGACAAGCAGACTTGGGAGTCCAAGGCCCAGACGGAGGTCCAACTTCAACAGAAGGTCTGTGTTACGCTGCAGGAGGAAAACAAAGAACTTCTGTCCCAGCTAGAAGAGGCTCGACACCTATACCATGATTCTCAGAATGAATTAACTAAATTAGAATCAGAACTTAAGATTCTCAGAAACCAATTGGCTGATGTAAATAATTCTTTAGCAAAATCCAAGCAACAAGAAGAAAATTTGGAAGGTGTCATAAAACAGCAAGAGGCCAATATCCAAAATTGCAAGTTCAGTTATGAACAACTAGAGACTGATCTTCAGGCATCCAGAGAATTGACCAGTAGGCTACAGGAAGAAATAAATATGAAAGAGCAGAAGATTGTAAGCCTGATTTCTGGCAAGGAAGAGGCAATCCAAGTAGCTATTGCTGAACTGCAACAGCAACATGATAAAGAAATGAAAGAACTGGAAAACCTGCTATCCCAGGAAGAAGAAGAAAATATTGTTTTAGAAGAAGAGAACAAAAAAGCTGTTGACAAAACCAATCAGCTTATGGAAACACTGAAAACCATCAAAAAGGAAAACATTCAGCAAAAAGCTCAATTGAGTTCTTTTGTTAAATCCATGTCTTCTCTCCAGGATGACCGAGACCGCATAGTAAGTGACTATCAACAGCTAGAAGAGCGACATCTGTCTGTAATCTTGGAAAAAGACCAACTCATTCAAGAGGCTGCTGCTGAGAATAATAAGCTTAAGGAAGAAATTCGAGGCTTGAGAAGTCATATGGATGATCTCAATTCTGAGAATGCCAAGCTGGATGCAGAACTGATCCAATATAGAGAAGACCTGAACCAAGTGATATCCATAAAGGACCTTCAGCAAAAGCAACTCCTTGAAGCTCAACTTCAGCAAAATAAAGAGCTGAAAAATGAATATGCTAAATTAGAAGGAAAACTGAAGGAGTCTGAGGAAGCAAAGGAGGATCTGCAGAGGTCCACTCATGCCTTACGAGAGGAGAACCAAGGTTTATCTAAAGAGATTGAGAACCTGAAAGTATCCATATCCCAACTTAAGAGACAAGTGACAGCCTTGCAAGAAGAAGGTACTATAGGAATGTATCATACCCAGTTAAAAGGAAAAGAAGAAGAGATACAAAGAATGAATGCTACACTTTCCTCTTCTCAGAAGAGAATTGTAGAACTGGAAGAGGAATTGGTTTGTGTTCAAAAGGAAGCTGCCAAGAAGGTGGGTGAAATTGAAGATAAACTGAAGAAAGAATTAAAACATCTTCATCATGATGCAGGGATAATGCGAAATGAAACCGAAACAGCAGAAGAGAGGGTGGCAGAGCTAGCAAGAGATCTAGTAGAGATGGAACAGAAATTACTCACAGTCACCAAAGAAAATAAAGATCTCACTGCACAAATTCAGTCTTTTGGAAGATCTATGAGTTCCTTGCAAGATAGCAGAGATCGCGCCAGTGAGGAGCTTGATGAACTGAAAAGGAAATACGAAGCCAATCTGAAAGAGCTGGCGCAGCTGAAAGAACAGCAAGGTGTCCTGAACAGAGAGGGAGATCCTCTTCTTCCGAAAGCTGCCTTCCCAGCTAACCCCACTGAGGACAGCAGCTTGTCTCGCCTTGAAAACCTTAACCAACAGCTCATATCCAAAGATGAGCAACTGCTGCACTTGTCCTCCCAATTAGAAGATTCTTACAACCAAGTACAGTCCTTCTCCAAGGCTATGGCCAGTCTACAGAATGAGAGGGATCACCTGTGGAATGAGCTAGAGAAGTTCCGGAAGTCAGAGGAAGGGAAGCAGAGATCTGTAGCCCAGCCTGCCACCAGCCCAGCTGAAGTACACAGTTTAAAAAAAGCTATGTCTTCACTCCAAAATGACAGAGACCGACTAGTGAGTATTTAGCTCTCTATTTTGGACCTATGTTGTGAGTTTTTCCTTTAATTGTAATTTCTATAGAAAACTATATTCACATATTATCTTAACACTCAGCAGCTGTATCATACATCCCATAAATTCTATCAGGTTTTACAAAACCACAGGAACATTACTTAAATTGCTTTAAATCTGCCATTACTGTTTTTTAAAAAATCACAGAGTTCCTTTGTACAAGATTCTGCATTGATTATAAGAGGACTGAGAGAGGGAAAGTTGTTCTGCAAACTTACACAAACACATATAAATGTTTGCAGGATTTGTCAGAGTTCAATTCAAAGAAAGTATAGGGATCACTTAGTGTCTTCTTAGAGTTACAATTTAGCAGCAGATCATTTGATAGAATTTGGGAAGGAGAGGGTTTAGCTCATCTCATACCTGTAACTCAGCCCTAATTTGTAAATACACACACAAACACACACACACATATATAAAGGGATAATTTAAATAAGTTTGAATGGTTATCTGGTAAAGTTTTATTTGCAACCTGAACCCTTTACCCATTCTCTTAAAAAAAAAATGGATATTTTTTTTTCAATGAGAGAAAGCTAAGAAGGATCTCTAATGCTGAAATTTTGCTGCCCTTAATGGGAGCCAGGAGTTTAATCTTTCTGAAAACTTTCAGGTCATCAAGTACAGAGGTGAAAACTGCAACTATATAAGCTAAACTAGATTTTCAGGAGATTCTGTTTTATGCACTACTGTCTTCACCTTCATGACAGTCTCTTAACTTTGTAAGAGCTTGACACTTACATGAAAGCAGCCAAATGGGAAAGAACAAAGGCCTGATTTTCTATTTCAAACTGTGCACAATACCCAGAATCTGAAAATTCCAATTTCGGAGGTTAGTCCCCCTGAAAGGATAATTTCCTCTTTAGAGTCTTGTACGCATTTTTCCTTTTCTGAGTACAATGTGTTTATTACATCTAACATTAAAATACTTACAATGTTTTCCTTTTATAGTCTGAACAAAGTCCTCCTTTTTAGCCTTGATTTTAACATCAACACAATTTATGCATATTCACATTTTTTAAATAATTTGAGTTCAGCCTGCTTTGTTCTGGGAGCAGTCCTTTCAGAATGTGAATTCAAAAAGGTTCCCTTCATGAGGATAGTATAAGCTTGTGTATGGCACTGTAATTTGTGGCGAGCTGATGCATCAGTTTTTGTTTTGTTTTGTTTTCTGGAGCTGTTTAGATAAAGCAATTCACTGACTGAAACACAGTTAATTCCCATCTATTATAAACATGAATCATTGAAGTTTGTATCTCACCATCAGTTCCACATTTTTGTCTGCTAGATACTTACAAGCCAAGCCAGCTGTTTTTATTCCCATGTTTCTCTAACTCATGATCATAGTATGTTCCCTTAGACTTATAACTGTCTGATTTTATTCCATTTAACCATCATGGTCTAAATTCCTTTATTCACAGTGTGCTTCAGTTATCTTTTCTTTCATATTCAGTGTCCTAGTGTAAGCCCTTAATATTTTATTCAATCTGTTGTAATAATGCTGGTTTTGGTTTGTCATTTCTCTAAGTATATTGTATATACCATTGTGGAATAAATCTTTCTGAGACTCCACTTATTACTACTCAAAAACCTTCAAAGGTTGTACTATCTCTTAGAATAGGCTTGTGATTCAAACTCAGTAGTTGGGCATTTAAGACCTCATAATTTGTCCTTACCTTTCTTTCCAGCCTTGCCTTTTACTGCTCCTTACTCGTACCATTTATTCCAGTCAAACTGATATACTCAATATGCAACAGTCATACAGCACTTCTTACGTAGCCTTATTATCCCCTCAGCCAAAATGTCCTCCCAAGTGCTTTCCTTTTTGGGATATTTCCTACTCTTTATAGGTCATGGCAGAATTCAGTTTTTCTGTTCACATTTTCTGATTGCTTGCCTGTTGCCTTTGCATTTCCCTATTAATTATTATTTGTCCCATATTGCCTTGATGTGTGTGTGTGTGTGTGTGTACATGCGTGCTTAATTTCTAAATGCTTTTATTTTCCCAATTACACTGTGACTTCTGGTGTCATGTCTTAACATTTGTTTGTATATCTATGGTATTTAGCACTGGGTTAACCAAGCAGATAGTAATCAACATTTGGCAGTTGCTCTCTATATTTGTGTTTTCTAATGAAAACACCATTGTTTTCTCTGCTGTGTAAAATTTTATATAGGGAATTAATGGAAAGTTTTGAGAACTTAGGCCTTTACATTTGCCATGGACGTACACACAGTAGTCACTAAATTCTACAGTTTTTGCTGGGAAAAACGAGAGTAGTACTCCAACTCCATTCTACTTCTCCTGAGCTAATTTGCTCTCAATTCTTTAACTTACTTTTTGGTATTCTCAGTATCTAAATACCATGCTTACAGTGTATTTTGGATTTTCATTCATTACCTTAACTACTAGCCTTCTTTATGCTGACAGGATTAGCTCTTTACTCACTGTGCTTCCACAGTAGATATGTATATTTCCAATACACAGTTACTTCCCCATTCTACTGATGTAATTTATTTAAATTTGGTTAAATGAATTCAGTGTTTAAATTTTTATGATTAAAATGCTGTTAATGCTGGTCCATGTTACTTTTCCTCAGTATTGTTTTTCTGAGTTAATAAATTTGTGTTGTTACTTTCTTAGTTTCTTTTGTAGTTATCAATGTAATTTAACACCAGATTTGCTACAGTTTATCAACATCTGCTCTTCACATGTTTTGTGAAGACTTTTGGTTTGTTTTAGCTTACATTGTAATTCACAAGTCTAAAGCTATTCTGATTTTTTGTCCTTTGTATGTGATCTCTTTATCATTCATTCTTTTCTCTTTCCTCTTCCAATCTAAAATTTGATTATATTTTATGTGGGTCTGTTTTCCTTCTTGTTGATTTGTCCTTTCAATCTAAGAAATCAGCACATTAGTTTTTGGAAATCTCTTTGAATTATTTTTTACTATTCTCCCTTATCCTTTTTCACTGTTTTCCTTTTCCTGAAAGTCCTGTTATTTAAAAGTAGAACTTTCTGGATTGGTTCTCTTAAATTTGTACCTTTTCTGTTGCCACATTTTAGGAAATTTTTTCACTTTCATTTTTGTCATCATGAACTTAACTTCTAAGGCTCCTTTTTTCTTTTGTGTCATGGATAGATTTTTTTATCTCTCCAAGGATAGTGGTAGTAGTTTTGTTTTTTCATATTTTCTATGATTTTTATTTGTACTATAATATTTCTTCTTTGTGATATCCTCTCTGAAACCTTTGAATACATTACACTCCTTCCTTGCATATCTCTTCCAAGTTTCTTTCTTCCAGTTAGTTTCCACCCCTTTAATGTTAATTTTTCTCAAGTGAAGCTATTCTCCTTTGTTTACTCTTCATGTGTAAGGATAGGGTCTAAAAAGCTCACGGGTAGGGGTTCCCAAATGTGAATTTTCTCACAGAAAGATTTTGTTGAGCTTGTTGTTGATATTCATGTTGGTATCTTTAATTCTTCTTGGGCTAATTAAAAAGAGTGCTTTTTATTTTCTGTGTGAAAGGTAACAGGTCTTTTTTCAGCTAGACAGGGGAAAGAACTGAAACATTCAGAAAACATACATGTACTTGCTCACCATTAGTTTGGAACAGTATCTCTCTTGTGACTGTACTTCCTGTTCCATACTCAGAGATACTTCCTTTACTGTCTCCAGAAAATAAAACTGTAGCTTTCTGTTGGGGTAACAGAAAGTATGGAGTTGAAGAGGGGATCTGGGCATGAAATGGTTTCTTAGCAGCTTTCAACTAATCCTCCTTATCTCAGCTACCTCTTCCTCCCCTCCTGCCCCATCCACTCCCCTTCACCATATTTTCCAGAGGTACCCAGTGCTGGTAATTCCTGAGCCTTTTGAAGATTATTCATAGTAAGTGCTCTTGGCTCTTGGCTTTCTCTGCTGCCAGCTTAAGATTTGGCTCTCTCAGATCTGTTAAGTTGGTTACTACTTTTTCATCTGCTCTTGAGCTTCCAAGATTAATTTTATTGCTGCTGATTCATCTGTTTTATATTCTTCTGTCTTGTGTTTTTCTAAAAATGCCTTATAATAGCTTTAATGTTTCTGAGTGAAAGATGTGTGTTCACATGCCGTGACGTATTTCCTACTATTTTATTAAGTATGGGAGATGAAGAGTTTAAAAATATACCTGGGATGTAGATAGATATTTTTGCTAACTAAAGAAAAATTCATGGTCATCAGCACTAACTTGATGGGTAAAGTGAAGTGTAATAGTTTTCTCATTTAGTTCTCATTCTTATGAAAAAGTTATTGTACTGAATTGATATTTAGAGGGTATGACACTTGTGGACATGGACGAAATAGTGGAATATCTAATTCTATAGCCTAAGAGCTCTTAACCACACTGGGCAGTGCTGCTTTCTTTAAAATCAACATAAACTAAACTAGACTTGAGATTGATAAGTAAGAAAGTTTAGATGTCTAACCTAGACAGTGATTACATGGAAAGCCAATCAATCTTTACATTTCTTGTGCTAGGATATCACAACCCACAATGAAGCTATGTAGGTCCCTTAAGTCTGTCTCGTGTCAGAGTTGCAGCTCTAGAGTCCACTTAGATCAGGGAGGAAGTTGCAGGAATGGTCAAGTTCTACAGCCTTGATGACAGCTCCATGGGGAGATTTCCAGTCTGGCTTCATGTGTCACC
The DNA here is from genome assembly GCF_964237555.1 of Oryctolagus cuniculus. NCBI lineage: Eukaryota > Metazoa > Chordata > Mammalia > Lagomorpha > Leporidae > Oryctolagus > Oryctolagus cuniculus. The sequence goes on along the minus strand of NC_091435.1, from coordinate 77,976,680 downwards.
ATTTCAGAAATTCGTTCTGCAGTGATGTGTCAGGGAACTGTCCGGTGGTGGTTGTGTGTTGATATCTTTTAGCACATGAGATGTGATAAATCACTCTTTGACTTTTCATTTGGTTAAAGCTGAAGGAACTGAAGAATCTACAGCAGCAGTACTTACAGATGAATCAAGAGATCACTGAGTTACGTCCACTGAGGGCTCAACTTCAGGAGTATCAAGATAAGACCAAAACATTTCAGATTATGCAAGAAGAGCTCAGGCAGGAAAGCCTGTCTTGGCAACATGAATTGCATCAGCTCAGGTATGATAAATCCCTGCCTTTGGGCTTTTTTTTATTTTCCTTTATTTGTTTTGAAACAATTATAAATTTGTAGAAAGTTGCAAAAAATAATAGACAGCTCCTGTGTATCCTTAATTCAGTTCCCTACAATGGTAATATTTTACATAACTGTAGTACAATATCAAAGCCAGGAAATTTACATTGGTTTAATTCACAGATCTTATTTGGACTTCACATGCGCTCATTTGAGTGTTTGTGTGTGAATAGTTTGTGCAATTTTGTCATGCATAGATTGATGTACAACCATGATACAAAACTACTCCATCACTACAAATATATCCCATTCCTACAAGTTGCCTATATTGACAGTGCCAGGGGGATGGAGTGGGGTAATCAGGGAGAGGCACTGGGAGGTCAGGACAGTCAAGACCCCACACTTGGCCTCTTCTGATACCACTCCGTAGGGAGGTTGAGGAGTTTCTGGTTACCACCAGGCAAGAATGTAACCTTGCTTGTCCACTAAGTTTTTGTTCATGGGAATGGAATGATACTGTGGTTTTTCTGTGGTGTTTTCTTGGAGTAAGGTGGTTATATTCATTAATGTTTCTGCATATTTCAGTTGGTCCTTACTTGTTTTTTGGCAAGGGAGAGGAATATTTTCTTGGCTCGCTCGCTCGCTCACTCTCTCATTGGTGTATCTGGGTCATAAGGTCATAGGATTCTCCCAGTACCCAGTTTGGGACCTACAAGGGTATTTCAAAAAGTTCATGGAAAAAGTGTATTAGGAAAAACTATATATGGATTTAATTTTTTGATACCAAAATAAACTTTTCATCCCACTTTCCCATAAACACTTTAAAGTATGCTCACACAGAATACAAAAACAAAAACCAGGGAACTTTCTACAAGTCATTTTTTCAGTTGTGCGGTCCCTAGCTAGCCTGCTTCCTTCTTTACATATTTTTAAACCTTATATTTTATTTTACTTGTAATGCCTAGGGGTTTTATCTATACTTGGAGGAATAAGGACAAATGTATCTTGTTTGGAACCAGAAATCCGAGCTGTTCCCCTCCCCCCCTTTTTTTAAAAAGATTTATTTATTTTTTGAAAGAGTTACAGGGAAGGGAGGGAGAGAGATCAAGTGTCCATCTGCTGATTCACTTATTCACTTCCCAAGTGGCCACAACATCCAGGACTGAGCCAGGCCAAAGCTAGGAGCGTCTAGGTCTCCCACATGAGTTGCAGGTGCCCAAGCACTTGGGCCATATGCTGCTGCTTTTCCCAGGCCATAAGCAGGGATCTGGTTGGAAGTTGAGCAGCCGGGACTTGAACTGGTACCCACATGGGATGTTGTCATCACAGATGGTGGTTTTGCCTGCTATTCCACAATGCCAGCCCCAGCTCCTCCCCCACCAGCTGTTTTCCTTTTATAAAATAGAACAATAACAATGCTCATGGCAGAAAAAAATGATGTACTATAATTCTGATTTGTTTCTTTATTCAGTGTTTCTAGAAAATCTAACCCAAAGAATAAAGGTAAAGAATAAACTCTTAACAATATAGAAGAACAAGTTTAATTGTTGCAACATATTCATTGGGATTTTATTATTGTTTCACTGAAGATTGTGCATTCCACCTTAATCTTTCTGTAGGATAGACCATATGCTAGGCTACAAAGCAAGTCTCAACAAATTAAAAAAATTAAATCATACCATGTATCTTTTCTGACAACAATGGAAAAAAGCTGGAAATTAACAACTTAAGAATCTCTAGAAAATATGTAAATGCATGAAGACTGAACAGCATACTCTCGAATGAATAATGAATCGTAGAAGAAATAAGGAAATCAAAACGTTCCTGGAAACGAATGAAGATGACAACACAACATATCAACACTTTGGAATACAGCAAAAGTAGAGTTAAGAGTGAAGTTTATAGCAAATAATACCTACATCAAGAAATTGAGAGGGCATGAAATAAATGAGCTATTAATACACTTCTCAAGGACCTAGAAAAACAACAACAAACCAAACCCAAAATTAGTACAAGGAAAGAAATAATTAAAATTAGAGAATAAATAAATAAAATTGACATAAAAAAAGTGCAAAAGATCAGTGAAATAAGAGCAGGTTTTTTTGGGGAAAAAAAATAAAACTGATATACCATTGGCTCAACTAATCAAAAGAAAAAAAAAGGTGGGTGGAATATCCAAATTAATAAAATCAGAGATGAAAAAGGAGATGGTAAGACAGATACCACAGAAATAAAAAAAATCATCAGGAGTTACTAGAAACATATATGCCAAAAGACTGGAACATCTGGAAGAAATACTTAGATCTCTGAACACATAATTGAGTCATGAATACATAGAAAACTTAAATATACCAACAACTAAGAAGAAGGTTGAATTGACAACCAAGGAAAGCCAAGGCCCAGATGGCGTCACTGCTAAATTCTACCCGACATTTAAAGAATAATTATGTCCAGTTCTTCTAAAGCTATTCAAAACATTGAAAGGGAGGGAATTCTATGAAGCTATAATCACCTTCATTCCTAAACCAGAAGATACAATAGAGAAAGAAAATCACAGACCAATATCCCTGATGAACAAAGATGCACAAATCCTCAGCAAAATACTAGCTAAACAAATCCAACAACACATCAGAAAGATCATTGACGTACAACAAATGTGGTATGCAGGGATGGTTCATCATTGGCAAATCAGTAAATGTGATACATCATATTAATAAATTGAAGAATAAAAATCATGTGATTATCTCAATAGATGCAGAGAAAGCATTTGATAAAATACAACATCCTTTCATGATAAAAGCCTTAAGCAAATTGGGTATAGAAGGAATATTCCTTAACACAATGAAGGCAATATATGACAAACCCACAGCTGTTACCATATTAAATGGGTGAATGCTTCTAGCTTTCTAGCTAAGATCTAGAACAAGACAAGGATCTCAGAAGTAGTAAAAGCAAAAACAAGTCAAATGGGATTATGTCAAGCTAAGAAGCTTCTGAACTGCAACTCAACAAAGTGAAGAGGCTACCAAAAGAATGGGAAGATTCACAAACTGTGCAACTGAAAAAGGATTAATATCCAGAATCTATAAAGAGCTCAAGAAACTCAACAACAAAAAACAGTTCAGTTAAGAAATGGGAAAAGGACATGAACAAGCATTTTTCTTTTTTTAAGACTTATTTATTTATTTATTTGAAAGAGTTTCCCAGAGAGAGAAGGAGAGGCAGAGAGAGAGAGAAGTCTTCCATCTGTTGCTTCACTATCTAATTGGCTGCAATGGCTGGAGCTAAGCCGATCCAAAGCCAGGAGCCAGAAGCTTCTTCTAGATTTCCTACATGGGTGCAGGGGCCCAGGGACTTGGGCCGTCTTTCTCTGCTTTCTCAGGCCATAGCAGAGAGCTGGATGGGAAGTGGAGCAGCTGGAACTTGAACTGGCGCCTATATGGGATGCTGGCACTGGAGGCAGTGGCTTCACCTACCTTTTACAAGCATTTTTCAAAGGGGGGAATTCAAATGGCCAACAGACACATGAAGAAATACTCAGGATCACTAGCTATCAGGGAGATACAAATCAAAGCCACAATTTGGTTTCACCTCACCCCAGTTAGAATGGCTCTCATATAGAAATCAACATCAAATTCTGACGAGGATAGTGAGGAAAAGTGTACATTGTTGATGGGAATGTCAACTAAGACAGCCATTGTGGGAAGCAGTATGGTGCTCTTCGCACCAAATCTTGAAAACTGCGAGAAAGAGAGAGAGAGAGAGAGAGAGAGAGAGAGAGAGATCTGCCTGCCTGCCTGCCAGCCAGTTCACTCCCTAAATGCCTGTAAGAGCCAGGACTTGGCGAACCCGAGGTCAGGAGCCTGGAACTCAATCCAGGTCTACCACGTGGGTGGCAAAGACCTACATACTTGACCTACATACATCACCTGCTGCCTCCCAGAGTGTGCATTAGAGCAGGAAGCTGGATCCATAGAATAGCAGGGACTCTAACCTTGGGATTCTGATTTGGGATGTGGGCATTCCAACTAGCAGCCTAACCACCATACAATGCGTCCCCCCTACAAATGAGCTTTTCAAACATGAAGAAACTAGAACATCTTGATCAGTCTTCTGTTTGGCCTTGGGATTGGCTTACCAGGAATGTGTGAATTTATACAATGATCTTTCTCTTCCATTTTTAGCTGAAGTTGCTTACTCAGCTCAGGTTCTTATGCTTTCACACTGAAAAGCATAGATGAACTCTAACTTGTAAATAATAATTTTTTTAAAAAAAAGAGATGTTCTTGTGGATGTTGAATATTGTGGCCTTATATTACAAATATACAAGCATTATATGTTAACTGCCCCAAAATTTTAGAATAATTTTTTAAGATTTATTTATTCATTTGAAAGAGTTACAGAGAGAGAGAAGAGAGGGAGAGAGGGAGGGGGGGAGAGAGAGAGAAAGAGAGAGGTGTCTTCCATTTGATGGTTCACTCCCTAATTGAGTGCAACAGCTGGAGCTGCGCCGATCCAGAGCCAGGAGCCAGGAGCTTTTTCTGGGTCTCCCACGCGGGTGCAGGGGCCAAAGGACTTGGGCCATCTTGTACTGCTTTCCCAGGCTGTAGCAGAGAGCTGGATTGGAAGTAGAGCAGCTGGGTCTCAAACCAGCACCCATATGGGATGCTGGTGCTTCAGGCCAGGATGTTAACCCGCTGCGCCACAGCACCAGCCGCTAAAGTAATTTGAAAAACATTTTTAGTTTCCAGGTTTTATTTCTGCCTTTTTTTTTTTTTTGAAAGAAATTTGACTATAATCAAGTTACCTCTTAGTAAAGCAAAAGTATTTCATCACAGGTATAAAGAGAAGAACCATTTTTTAGAAAAGAAAAAAATGTCAGAGGTAATTCAAACAAAAGTTTGTATTATTGGGAGAAATAAACACATTGGTGTGACTGACAGTGAAGAGGTACTGCAGAAATTTGATTATAATCCTAGTGGGTATTTTTCAGGGCAGAGAATAAAAAGAAGTAGGCATGAAGAATAGCAGAAGAGAGGTCATTTTGCTATACTAAAGGAAAATAGCTGGGATTTAGTAGCCTCACTCTTGGCCAAATTCAGGGGATAAATAAATAGAAATAATAGGAATGATTTTTTTTAAAGTTTCATTTATTTATTTGTAAGGCAGAGTCTTGAGGGAAAGACAGACAGAGAGATCCTCCACCAGCTAGCTCACTACCCAAATGGTTGCAGTGGCAGGGGCTGTGCCAGGTCAAAGCCAACAGCTTCTTGCTGGTCTCGTGCGTGCAGGGGTATAAGCACTTGGGCCATCTTCTGCTGCTTTCCCAGGCACATTAGCAGGAAGACAAACTGGCCACCATTTGGGATGCTGACATAGCAAGGAGTCGCTTAACAACTTCTATGCCGCAACACCAGCCCTAGGAGTGAATATTGAGTGCTTACTATGTGCCAGACCCTGTGTTCAGTAATTGACATATAGTGTCTCCTTTAATCATTGCAATAATCCTGAATAGTAGTTTATTCCTATTTTATTGATAAGGTCCAGAGAGAGTAACTTTTATTCAGAGTCTCACAGCTAGTGTATTGATAGAGCTAGCATTTGCACTCAAGTCCTTTAGGATCTATAGCTGCATTCCTATAACTGTGATGTTAGACTGTACGCGACACTCCCTGCTGAAAAGTCAGGTGGCTGGGGCCAGCGCTGTGGCTCACTTGGTTAATCCACCTGCGGCACCGGCATCCCATATGAGCACCGGGTTCTAGTTTCAGTTGCTCTTCTTCCAGTCCAGCTCTCTGCTGTGGCTTGGGAGGTCAGTGGAGGATGGCCCAAGTACTTGGACCCCTGCACCTGCATGGGAGACCAGGAAGAAGCACCTGGCTCCTGGCTTCGGATCAGCATAGCTCTGGCTGTAGCGGCCATTTGGGGAGTAAACCAACAGAAGGAAGACCTTTCTCTTTGTCTCTCTCTCTCTCTCTCTCACTGTCTAACTCTGTCAAAAAAAAAAAAAAAAAAAAATGTCAGAGTGGCTTCCCAAACCCTGCATGGCCTGACTTCATTCCTCTTCAGCACAGCTCTCATACACTGTGTCTGCCACGGCACTGTATATGCCCAGACCTACACTTCTTGCTAGTTTGTTCTCTGAATCTGAAATGCTTTTTCGATTATGGGAACCTGCCCTGCTGTTCAGGTTTCAGACTGAATGCCAGCTTCTCTTTGAAACCATGTCAGTCCTACTAATTGGAATTCTTTATCATATTCTGTGCCATCAGTTTACTGCATAGTTCTCTCTGTAACTGAAATTTCACTCTGATTATCTATTTTCTTCCCATGTATTTTCTTTTGTCGATTTCTAACAGCTCATAATACTGTCTTGAATATGGAATTATTCACCTTGTCCCACAAGTTTATTTTTCCTGCTTTTCTCTAGGATGGAGAAGAGTTCCTGGGAAATACATGAAAGGAGAATGAAGGAGCAGTACCTGATGGCCCTCTCGGATAAAGACCAGCAGCTCAGTCACCTGCAGAATCTTATGAGGGAGTTGAGGCCTTCTTCCTCCCAGGCTCAGCCCCTCAAAGTGCAGTACCAAAGACAGGTGTGTGCTCTCTGCTCCTGCTCAGAGGGACGCATCAGTGCCCATCAGCCACTGCTGGGCAGGTTATCTTCTGACTTCCTGTGGAGCACATGACCTCCTTGGGGGCTGGATGGGGTTTCGAGAGGGAAGAACTCTCAGGAGAGAATTTCATGTCAGTGTTTGTGTCCTCACAGGCATCTCCAGAGACATCAGCTTCCCCAGATGGATCACAGAACCCAGTTTATGAAACGCAACTTCTCAGGAGCCAGCTCAGTGACAGCTTGAAGGAAATTCACCAAAAGGAATTAAGAATTCAGCAGCTGAATAGCAAGGTAAGAAGTGTCTCCTGCTAGACTAGAATTCACTTTCTTGTCACACAGCTGGCAGTCAGATGCAGCCGACTTCAGCTGTCGCGTAACTTAGGTTGCATAAGTTTTTCTTTTCTCAGAACCTGGTTGGCACACCCCAAAGCACTGGACACAGGGCCACTTCCTTGTCCTTGTTCTTGGAGAGTCCTGGAAGAGATCCATACAGTGAGAGCAAAGAAACTTTAGGTAGCCTTCTCTGCCGCCCCCAGCATCCTCTCCCCTTCTCCCTCACTTGTTGATGTTGGGGTCCCTCCCTGCAGATCCTCCAACAAGTTCCTCCTGCGTGGTAGATAACAGTCTCAGGGAAAAGGAGCAAGGCTTTTCAGGTGTGGTTAGGTAGCAGGGATAGAGGTGAGAGATCTGTTTCATTGCACCCATTGTAGGCTTCCGCCACGAGTGTGTAATGCTCTCAAACTGAAGAAGTCAGCTAGCTTTTACCCAGAGCCTAGCCCTGCCACTCTGAACACTCTAAGGAAACGTGCTGCCATAGATGAGACCTGCTGCAGAGGAGAGCCGCTTTGCTGTCTGGTCCCTGCAGCAAAGGCTAAGGTGAGACTGAAGAATATGATCGCTGGATGCCTTCTCACTACCTTCTCTTCACTCGGCATCCATTTTCTGTTTCTCTTCCTTCTTCACTCTCTTCCACCACGCTATTATGCCTCATTAACTTCTTGTTCTCTGACTACTCAAAAGGATTCCTCTCTAGGGGCACCTCCCCTAGTTTTGACCTCTTAGAAACCTTGTCAGGTAGTCTCTGTTAAAACTGAAGAAAATTTGGGCCGGCTCTGTGGCATAGCAGGTAAAGCTGCCACTTGGCCTAGGAAAGCAGCAGCAGATGACCCAAATATTTGAGCTCTTGCACCCGAGTGGGAGACGTGGAAGAATCTCCTGGCTCCTCCAGGCTTCAGATTGCCCCAGCTCCAGCCATTTGGGGAGTGAACCAGTGGGTGGAAGATTCTCTCTCTCTCCCTCTTGCTCTCTCTCTAACTCTACCTTTCAAATAGAACAAATCTTTAAAAAAAAAAAAAAAAAAAAAAAAAACAAACCTCTAAAGAAAATTTAACAGAGCAGCCAGACCCTGGAGTCAAGGTTGTCTTGGGGATAGTTGCGAATGTATAAAATTTTGAATTGTTTTCAGAATGATGAGAAAGAGTGTGTGTGTGTGTGTGTGTATGATTGCAAAACCTCATCAAAAATGAGGGTATTAAGTGCCTTCACTAAAGTGTTAGGAGGAGGTCAGTTTGAGATAATTGTGACCATGTATGTGAAGCACAGTGCCCGGCATATGTAAAAAGTACTTATTATTGTTGAACTTAACTGTTGACACTAAAGTGTCAAAGAGTAACACTATTAACTTTGGCAGAGAAACAGTTTGGTGATCCATTTGAATTGGTAAAATGTAGACCCTTTGTTGGGGAATTTGTATGGGAATTTTCAGAGGGAATCCAGTGCAGGTGCCACCCAGTTCCCCTTGTAGCTGATGAGTTAGTTCCAGAAGGTCCCTTCATTGCTCTGGTGGCCTAACCCATCTCCTCTTTTCCAAAAGCTAGGTCCCATCTCAGTCCTTTTATGTTTGCTCTCTGACCATTAGACTGTGACTCATCTGGTCTTTCTAGGACAGTATTTTGTTTGGTTTTTCAAATATTTATTTTATTTGAAATGCAGAGTGACAGAGACAGAAATCTAGTGGTCCACTGGTTCACTCCCCAAATGCCTGCAAGGGCTGGATCAGGCCGAAGCCAGGAGCCAGTTACTCCATCCTGGTCTTCAGGTGAGTGGCAGGAACTGAAGTACTTGGGCCATCATCTGCTGCCTCCCAGACACATAACAGGAAGCTGGATCAGAAGTGCAGAGTAGTCAGCCCTCCAGTATGGGATGTAGGCATCCCAATCCGTGACTTAACCCACTGCCACAATGCCTGCTCCTAGGACAGTGTTCTTAAGCTGAAATTCAGGATGTTAATGGATGATGAAATCATTTTGATGAGTAGTAACTAAAATATTGTTTCTACTGAAATAAAATTACACATACAGAAAAGTATACAAATCTTCTGTACAGCATAGTACATTTTCACACAGTGAAGGTACCTACATAACCAGCACCTAGATAAAGAATCAGAATGTACTAGAACCCCAGAAATCCCTTGTGCCTCCTCTTTTCACTTCTACTGCCTTAAAAGTATGTATAAATAGACTAATAACTTCTCTTTCATGGTCCTTTATTTATTTTATAGTACTAATTACATATTGTTGCATGGAGTGTGATTTTTCTCATACTCATCCTGTGTAGTATTACACTGTAGACATATACTAGAATTTCTTTATTCTATTGAAGGACATTTGGATGTTTCTAGTTTGGGGATATTACAAATCATGCAGCCAGTGTTTTTTATCAAATGAAAGAAAAGAGATTAAAAGTAGGATGTATTATATAATATGTAATAATGAATATGTCTTATTTTGACAAATGTTAGTTTTAATTGTATATTTCTGTAGCTGGGTTCTGAGTCAGATTTGTATTTTCTAACAGCTTTATTGAGATTTAATTCCACTTAAATTGTGAGAAATACTACTTCAGATCACTTATTCTGAGTAAGGACTCACCTGTAAGGAAGCCACCTCCATCCCACTCCTCATTTGTTCATTTAGTAAATAAAGGACTTTTATTTGCCTTTACAAACCCAGCCTATGCTAATTACTGAGGATACACAGGACCCTCATGAAGCTTACAGTCCTGTGAACTTAGTCTCATTTTAAATGGGTCCCAGCTATCTAGATTGCTTTGGGGCCCTAGGATAGAATCATAGTGGGTGGTTTTCAGCATAGAATATTTCCTTTTTAACCCACTGCCCTAATTCTTTCCTTAGATGTTCAGACTTTATATACATTTTCTACCAGCATGGTTGGATTTGTGTATGTAATGGGAGAATGTGCCAGAAAGTTAAAAACATGAGGGGAGGTTGGCTTTGTGGCGCAGCAGATTAAGCCGCCACTTTGGGATACCTGTATCCCCTATTGTAATGCTGGTTCCAGTCATATGCTTCCAATCCAGCTTCCTGCTAATAGCTCCTGGGAGGTAGTAGATGGTGGCTCAAGCAATTGAGCCCCTGCCACCCATATGGGAAACGTGGATAGAGTTCCTGCCTCCTGGCTTCAGCTTGGCTCAACCCTGGCTGTTGTGGTCATTTGTGGAGTGAGTCAGCATATAGAATATCTCTATCACTCTCACTCTGCCTTTCAAGTAGATGAAAATAAGAAATTAAAAAAACTAGAGGGAAAATTAGTGTTGTAATACAGTCTAGATTGTTCCTTCCTGTTCCATTCTTACAAGCATAGATGTGAAAATATAGTAGCTTATGAGTTGAGCACACATCAGCCAACTTTCCTTTAGAGGCCAGAGAGTAAGTCTTTCAGGTTTGTAGACAATATGGCTTCTGTTAAATACTCAATGCTGCAGTTATGGCATAAAATCAGACATAAAACCAAAAGTGACAGATAATATGTAAATGAGTTGATTAAAATAAATGAGATAAGCTCTTGAACTGTGGGGACCTGTATTTATCCTGGATGGAATAATGCAAGTATAAAAGGTGGTTTATATGAGGGTGGCTTATAAACAAACTTCCAGTTAAGGGAGTTTATCTGCTATGAGTTTTATAGGTTTGTCCTTTCTCTTTTGCATCTGATGGAGAAAAGAGTTAGGATTTTTCAACACTGAGAGCCTTTTTTGTTTTTTGTTTTTACTTTGTTGTTTTAGAACATTTGGACCGTTCACTGTGGCCTGAAAAATTAGCTTCCTCCTATGTTAGAAGAGGATCATGTCAGTCCCTGTCTCAGAAACTAGTAGTTGTCCACATATCCAGTTACTTCTGTCTTCAAGTTAGTATTGCATCTAAAATATTCATTTATTTATTTTTGTAATTAGCTCCCCCCTCCCCTGCCCCAGAGCAAAACAAAACAAACTTCATGACTTTCTTAACTCCCCTTCCTGGACTCTTAGATGGGACATCACCAGGTAGTAGACAAAGCTCTAGGCTTGGAATTAAGAACCACTCTAGTGAACAGACACTTACCCTAGCAGTTAAGATGCTTGTGTTCTGCATTGGAGTGGCTAGGATGGATTCCCAACTCTGACTCTTGACTCCAGCTTCCTGTTAATGCAGGTCCAGGGGGACAGCAGTAATGGCTCAAGGAACTGGGTTCCTGCAACCTACATGGGAGACGTGGCTTTGGCCTGGCCTGGACTTGGCTATTGTGGTATTTAGGGAGTAAACCAGCAGATGGCAGCTCTCTTGCTCTCCTTTCCTCTTCCCTCCCCTCCCCTCCTCTCCCCTTCTCCCCTCTTCTCTCCTCTTCCTCTTTCTCTTTCCCTCGCTCTGCTTCTGTCTTGCAAAAAAAAAAAAAAAAAAAAATCTCAAAACGAAAAATCACAATTAAGTCCTGCCTTGACATCTCCTAGCCATATGACCTCAGACAAGTCAGCAATCATTTATTTTTCTTGTTTGTCATTTGTAAACAGAGACAAAAATTATTTCTCTACCCCTCAAATAAGGTAATACTTGTGAAAATGCTTTGTAAGCTGAAGATTGCTCTTCAGAGTGACAAACAAAAGAATAATCTTAGATCTGAAGAGCAGTTGTCAGCATACAAAACCACTCTCACAAGTATATGTGAATTCTCTTGTTCTAATTCTCTGTATGTAGCAAATGCCATCCCCCAGAGCATCTCTGCAAAACACTCTTCTCTAAAACATTCATTCTGCTTTTTCACCCAGACACTCAGGGAAAAAAAGAAAAGACTAAACATGAGTTTCTGCTCATAAAATGTACAAAGTCCTCCAATATGTACTTTGGAGGGACATCTTTGTAACTATTGTGTCTGGATGTTAATCATAACTAAAAATTAAAATTTCACAGCCTGCAAGTAAAGAATCAGAATTATTATTATTGTTATTATATTATTATTGTTCCAGGGGACAGAATGCAAATCAATGGGTAGAAGCTGTATTAGGTAGATATTTTGCTCAGTATAAAAAAGAATTTTTAGTTTTTTGCATGATAAAAAATGGCTTGGACTGCTTTGCCATCCTGACACTGGACATGTTCAAGGAAAGATTAGATGGCTTCCTGTTCTACAGTAGACCAGAGTCCTGCTTGTGTGGCTAGAATGTTTGTACCCATGACACTTTTCTCCAACCCAGTTTCTTAGATGCACACAGGCATGGTAGGATTACTTTGTTTCTCCCTCCTACTACATATTAAGATTTCTTTTTCTACTCTCTTGGTAATTTATAGCTCTTTGTGGCATTAATAGCAGTGTACAGATTTTTAGGTGGCACTTTTCTCTCTACTCATACTGAACTCTGAGAATTGCAGTCATTTCTTGGATCCTAACTTGGACCCAAGCCACTGCCTTCCACCTCTTGCATACCTGGACTAGCCTGTCCTTTTGCTAATCGGTTTCTGCTTTATGTTGTGGTGGTGGTGGTGGTTCGTGTATGAGGCACCTCCTGCTCCTCCAGAATTACTCTTGATTGAAAAAAGTTCTGCATCTTTTTCACCTTGAAGGAATACACGGTGCTGTTGTTGCTATTGCTGAAATAAAGGTCTTATGTAAAACCCAGGACTGTTAGCCTGAGCGCTGTTCAGGATGAAACTGTTTTGCAGGATGGCGCTCAACTTCTCTTCTGCTTTAGTTTTCTCAGCTGCTTGAAGAGAAGAATACCCTTTCCATTCAGCTCTGCGACACCAGCCAGAGTCTTCGGGAAAGCCAGCAGCACTACAGTGATCTCTTTAACCATTGTGCAGTCTTGGAGAAGCAGGTTCAGGAGCTGCAGGCGGTAAGTCCAGGGAAGCCGGGAAGCTGGGAGAAGTGGTAGGAAATTGAGTGCTAGTGATAAAGTCTGAAGTGCAGCGTTGAAGCAGCTCAGGAAACTCAATGAGGGAAGAAAGTGGGAGGGAATGGGGAATATTGATTCAGATGGGAAGAAGATCTGAGAAAAATTATGGAGTGAAGGGGTTAAGAAAGAGTGAGATGGAGGGGGAGAAATCAAAAAGTAAGTGGGGAGCAGTGATGGCCTGAGGCCTTTAGAACTTGAAACTAGGAAAGCATTGGTTTTGCTTCCATAGGAAGATTTGGAGCTGAGAGATTGACAGCTGGAGGTGTTGATGGCCATGGAGAGGAAGGCGATGTTGAGGGTAGAAGAGATTACAAATTCCTATGGAAATAAATAGGATAGGATTAGGAGAAGGGATTGGAGAAGTTGGTGAGGGTCAGAGAAGCTTCTGGAAAATCCACGAGGTTCCACTGAAAAAAAAGCAGATTTTAAAGTTTTAAGAGGAGAAATTCAAGAATGCAAATGTGGGAGGAACTTTTATGTGGCCAGCCAGTCTTCTTACTAGAGCAGAACTAAATCTGTGCTGAGGAGAAGGACATTTGGGGATATTCTTCTCCAAGCCTTCTCAGTTGCTCCAGTGTTAAACAAGTTCTCATTTTCTGCAAGTACAGTCCCATAAGAGCTTTTGTGACTGGCTTATTTATTCTTATAGGGGCCACTGAATGTTGATGTTGCCCCGGGAGCTCCCCAGGAAAAGAATGGAGTCCACAGGAAGAGTGATCCTGAGGATCTGAGGGAGCCACAGCTCAGGTAGGGGAGCAGGACTCTCGCCCTGGAGCGTGTACTCCAAGTGTGGAAATTGAACGGTAATCTAGATTGAACCTTCGTATGAACTTAATATAAAGTCTCTTTATCTTAGTGGCCTCACAGAAGGGATGTAAGGGTTAAATAGTAACAATCATAACTAACAGATTGTGTGTGAAAAATTTGTAAAGTGAGCACAGCAGCACCAGCATACACACCCACTAACACACACACCACGATATTAAAATGGAGCATGTTAATGTCCCTAAAAATTCTTAAGGTGTCTTCCGCAGCTTCATTCAGTCTCTCTGCAGCTATGCTTTTACAGTGTTCTTTGTGTGCAGGCATGTTTCTATAAATCTTTCTGTTTCATAACCTTATGAAGACTTAGGGTCCACTGGACAGAGGATCTTCAGAACGTTTATGGGAAGTGTATATTACGAAAAAACTATGCATGGATTTCAAAACTGCCTTTCACCAAAATAAACTTGGCTTTTGATTTCGTTTTTCCGCACACTTTGAAAGCGCCCTCCTGTTCCAGCTGAGTTTTGCATGTAGTGATGCTGTTGGTTTTGCTTTCTCCTGAAGCTTCTCTGAGGCCCAGCAGCAGCTGTGCAGCACTAGACAGGAAGTGACTGAATTAAGGAAGCTTCTGGAAGAAGAACGAGACCAAAGAGTGGCTGCTGAGAACGCGCTTTCCGTGGCTGAGGAGCAGATCAGGAGGTAAAGGCTGAGGGCTGGAGCCTCTGTTCACTCCTGACTCTTTCTGGTCATCTGTGTGCACTTTTCAGTAGACAGCCGTAATGTTGATTACCAGCTTAGTCTCATCCTGAGACAGTGCTGCAGTGAGCGGATAGTCTTTGTGGTCTCCCAAAAGAACAGGACATTTCTGGGGTGTAGGAGGGCTGTACTTTTCAAAGTAGTTGTTCACAGGGAACAGTAATGATAATGATAGCTACTGTTTATCAATCACCTATTTCATATGATGTAAAATAAATTATGAAATATACCTTCTTTCGAGCCGGCGCCGTGGCTCAATAGGCTAATCCTCCACCTAGCGGCGCCGGCACACCGGGTTCTAGTCCCGGTTGGGGTGCCGGATTCTGTCCCGGTTGCCCCTCTTCCAGGCCAGCTCTCTGCTGTGGCCAGGGAGTGCAGTGGAGGATGGCCCAGGTGCTTGGGCCCTGCACCCCATGGGAGACCAGGAAAAGCACCTGGCTCCTGGCTCCTGCCATCGGATCAGCGCGGTGCGCCAGCTGCAGCGGCGGCCATTGGAGGGTGAACCAACGGCAAAGGAAGACCTTTCTCTCTCTGTCTCTCTCTCTCACTGTCCACTCTGCCTGTCAAAAAAAAAAAAAAAAAGAAAAGAAATATACCTTCTTTCATCCCAACATTAAATATATTAGTATGAGGTGTTAGTATCTGACATGTGATTTTTTTAAAAAAAGATTAAAATACATGAGCAAAAAAAGACCACTTTATAAAGTTGATAATTAAAAGAATGTGGCTTTTGATTTGTTTGGCAAGTACGCTTCCTAGCCCTGAACGATCCCCTCCCATACCAGGCAGTATTGGGCCAGGGAAAGCTTTCCTTTCCCACTCTTACCACACCAGAATACCAGAGTAACAGAGTGAGTTGTGCATCCTGTGGGCACTTGCTGCAAGGGTGTTCTGGAAGGGCTGAGCTACACATCCCTAGTTCCTTGTTCCCAGCTCACCCATGGAGAAAATCACGATGCATGAGGGTAGAGGGTGGCTGTGTGTTTTTCTGCTGGAAGTCCTTTTACAGGGTACTTCTAGTGTATCCCAGGGAAGGCTCCCTGTGTGCATTGTCTTTTCTCTTAAAGAATTGGCATTGTACCTGTTTGCAAAGTTTAGACGGTAGAGGTGGCAGCCCCAGTGAGCAGATCTTCATTGAGATACCTTCCTTCCCATGCAGCACATTCACATTGTTACATTTGAACTCACCCACTTGGACCTTGCTGGACAGCTGTGAGGGCAGGTTCCTGTCTTGGTGTCTCTGCTGAGCCTTTTCAGGCCTCTGCACCCATGGCTATTTCCTTTTACTTACTTTGGAGATGTTTTGTCCTGTGAAATTGGCTAATGAGGAGGTAAATCTCCCTTATGTGTAATTAACCTGGCCCAGGTCAGCAGGAGACCACATGTGCAGACTGACTCTTGAGCCCTGGGCAAGTTCCATTAATCCAAGCTTAGCCTTTCCACAATCCCGTTTTTGGCCCTGATACAGAATGGAGATTGGGGTAGCTAATTTAAGTGCTGTCAGCCTAGGGCAGGCACTGCCATTTCAGCGTGAGGGTTGCACAGGTAGCCTGTAGTGGGACTCATTGTCCTTGCAGTCTAAAAGCAGCCAGGACTGTTCGGCTCCCCCACACCTTGAGACCTCTCATCTTTCCTCAGCACGGGCTGAGGAGGCTGGCAGACCACAGGGTTCCAGGTCAAGGCCGCCTCTGAAAGGTTTATCCCTCTGCAGACAGCCTGGGTCGCAAGACAACAGGCAGGAGGGAGCTAGGCCAGGATGCTCAGTTTCCTTGTCCACACTCCAGTCGGATCTGGGAGAACCGTGAGTGACCTGCAAAGAGAGTGGCCGCGAGTATCAGGCTAACAGGTAGCCAAAGCACGAATTCCATCCTCCCCATCCGGTTGTAAAGTGCATCCCTGTGGACAAACACTCGGTCAGGTGCTGTGCTACCACACTTCTTGTTTTTGTCAGGAACCATTGAACGAGTAGGGGCAGCTTCATCATTAAACAGAAGTTCTGTTAGTAAATAAATAAGCAGATCTGCAAAAATAAAGCAGAAAGGAGTAAAGGCTGCCAGTTCAGTTTCAAGAAACCACAAAAAATCTTGTTTGGACACTTTTGCATACTGCTCTTTAATAAATGGGGGGAAAGTCCTAAGTTTCTCTGAATCGGGTGGGGTGCAGTGAGAAAAAAAGAGCAGGTGGTTTAAAGACAGGCTGGGGTATTGAACTGCGGCCCTACGCTGGCTGCGATGCATCGGGCACTCATTTAGCCTCCTGAAGCCTTGAAGAGAGTAACGCCAACCACCACGCCGCAGGATTTGCGGTTGTGAAGCGCCTGGTGCAGCACCTGACACAGAGTAGACAGTCGGTTGCTGATAATTGTTCTCACTTCTTAGTCCTGCTCAGAGAAACTGTGCTGGTAACCTCCCCGCACGGGGACAGGGGCGGGGGGAGCGGCCTTGCTTCCCATGACCGGGACGACTTCACCTCACTGACCTCTCGCACCGTGAACCAATGCCGTGTCTCTCTTGTCCTCAACACAGGTTGGAGCACGGCGAGTGGGACTCTGCCCGGACTCCTATCATTGGCTCCTGCGGCACTCAGGAGCAGGCGCTGTTAATAGATCTTACGAGCAACAGCTGTCGAAGGGTGAGGGGGAAGGAGGAGCAAGGGAGGGTGCTAGTCCATCAGATGGCGCTGGCGGTGGTGAGGCCACGGAGTCGAGGACAGGAGCTCAGAAGTCGGACACTGAACCCGGCATGGGGCTACAGCAGGGGAGGCAGGGGTGGGAGAGTGGGGGCCCTGCTGGAATTTGCCACCCTGCTGTCCCCGCAGGAGCTTTCTCCCAAGAGCCCCGTGGTTGAATCGGCTTTGCCGAAGTGCAGGTTACTGGAGAAGGGAAAGGGGCACGGCCCTGTAGATGGAACCTTGACTCCAGGTGTCTCTTTCAGAGCCGGAGTGGCGCTGGATGGAAGCGGGGCCTGCGTTCGCTCTGTCATTCCCGCACCCGAGTGCCCCTGCTGGCAGCCATCTACTTCCTGGTGGTTCATGTGCTACTCATTCTGTGCTTCACGGGCCATCTATAGACTTAGCTGTCACTTTTTGGACCGCTCCCCTCCGACTTTGGAATTCCCTCGCCTCTGATGGCGGAAGTGTCGAATCCAGTGGAACAGTCATCCCCTTTCCACAGTGTCTCTCCAGCCCTCCCGCAGAAAGTGCCTGCAAAGCAGAGGTGGCCAGGAGCGCCTGGTGGAGCTGGAGGGACTGGCAAGTCGGCATTCGTCTACTGCCCACAGCCCGGACACTTCCGCCTCTTCTCAGAAGCCCCAAGTAGGTTTGTTGAGGTCAAATTTGTTCAGATCTTGCTGGGCCCTCATCTGAGATACTGAGGAATGCCTTTCGGCC
Organism: Oryctolagus cuniculus; assembly: GCF_964237555.1. Taxonomy (NCBI): domain Eukaryota; kingdom Metazoa; phylum Chordata; class Mammalia; order Lagomorpha; family Leporidae; genus Oryctolagus; species Oryctolagus cuniculus. The sequence continues at coordinate 77,958,620 of NC_091435.1, read as the reverse complement.
AAGCCAGGAAGATGGTTCCAATAAACCTAGTAACTCAAGTCCAGTATTATTTTGATTGTTGACCTTGTTTGTCACATTTGCCTATATTTTTCCTGCTTTGGGGAGTGGGGGTGGAAATGGCCCCTGCCGAGGACAGAGTTCTGGAGGGGGAACCCGTTGTCTGATAGCACGTGTCACTGGGTCTGATGCTGAAGAGCTCCCCCGGGTTTGGGCTGTTGGATCACGGGGGAGAGTAGCTGCTTCTTCCCAGGCTGTTCTGATCCCGCTGCAGCGAGGATCTGTGCTCCTGGGCTGTGAGGCGAGGCTCCCATCACAGTGGGTGCCCTTGATCTCGAGTATTAAAGTATTAAGCAATCAGTGCCTTGCCTTTCACCGAGACAGGAAATACTGGCTGTGGACAGCAGGGTTCGGATTCTTTTCATTCCTGTATGATCTGGAGAGTGCGCCCTCGGGCCAGCAGGAGCCTGTCCAAGGGGAAGCACCGACTCGCAGCCAGGGGTCTGACTGGTCTGGCGGCTGCCCCGCAGCTCCCAGCCTCCTGCAGTACTAAGCTACTTTGCTACTGGTGACGGTTCTTCCAGTTTCTCGGTCCCAGAGTCATCTGGCCTCTGTGATAATAGAGGAGAGAAAAGATTGAAATCCAGCCCTGAGAATGGCCACCAGGATTGAATTCCACGTGTGCCTGTTTGCTGCCTCCCCTCCCCTCCCCAGCCCTTACCACTTGGTGGTTTTCTCACTGCGGACATTGTATGTTCCCTGCCTGTTGGCACCAGCCAAGGAAGAGGGAAAACTGGTAGGTGTCTCATCTGCTCTAAATCTTGGTCCGATGGTGATTGAATCTTGGTCACAGCATCCCAGGGACTTTCCTGAACAACTGTAAAATAATAAACTTATTTTCCGAATGAAGCGTTACGTGTATCTGTGTGTGTATGTGTGTTTGCACTTCGGCAGGTAGGAAGAGGGGGGTAGATGAAGGGATTGGGGTAGGGGGATGTACCCAGGAGTGGTGATGGGAGAAAGCTCTATATACTCAGGCTTCCTTCTCGCTGGCCGCATCAGCGATGGCTCCATGTATCCTGTTAGCTTTAGCTGCTAGGCCCTAGGATGAGGAAGGACAATGAGGAAATCCCGTTCTAATCCTGAACCACACAGCCTGGGTCTTAGGGCGTGAAATTCCTGGGTTCACTGTGGTCCTGGGAGGACTGGTACTGGTACTGAGTGAAAAGATTAGGCCCCGCAGGGATTCCAGTGGTGGGAATAGGGGGAGGGCAGTTTAATACAGAGAGCAGGTTAGTGAGCATGATATTTTTATATTAAGTTGCTGCTTGGAAAAAGCTAGCATACTTTATTAAGGTATGATGATTAAAGTAATGGGCCTAAGTGTCTGGCTTCAAAGCCCATGGTATTTTCTTTTTAAGGATTTAATTATTTATTTTTATTTGAGAGGCAGAGTGACAGAGAAAAATGGTTCACTTCTAACATGACCTTAACAGCTGGGGCTGGTCTGGGCCAAAGCCAGGCACCCAGAACTCCATTCAGATCTCCCACATGGGTGGCAGTTTGAAGCATCTGGGCCATTATCTGCTGCTCTCCCAGGTGCATTAGCAGGAAGTTGGATCAGAAACAGAACAATAGGGAATCAAACTATCACTTTGATACGGGATGCTGGCATTGCGTGTCGTGGGCTCAACCCACTGTACCACCAATGCCAGCTTCATCCCATGCTATTTCTGTTAATTATGCCTCAATCCCTCATTCGGAATGAACTTGGAATATTTGCTAAGAAGAGGTGGAGTTTCTTGGTGTCATCTCTGATAATTTCCATGGTTTCTCTAGCAAATTATGTACCTGGATGATGTCAGTATCTGGTCTGATAATTCCTATTTTTATCATTTTAGATTCCAAATGATCTGAAAGATTTTTTTCTCCTCCTACAAATTTATTCTCCTTTAGCATAACTTTGGTGCCACCATGATAAATAGATAATGAACTAGAAGAGATAGGTCCTTACTCTAACTTTTGATAGATCCATACTTAGGTCTTTAGATTTGGAAGTGACCTTTGACCAATTTTATCCAGTCCTGCTTGAACCCCTTGTGGATCTCATGACTTACACAAGCAAATCAGTTCCAAACTCTGCAGACATGATTAGGTGAGGCTAGATCAGATACAACAAGAAACACCCAAATTCTTGGTAGCTGAAACCAAAGACTATTTTTTAGTTAAAGGCTCCAAGTCCCTTATGTGATAGATGGGGCTGTACTCGTGTTGTCATTGTCGCTCAGGAAACTTAGGCTAGCAGAGAAGCTACACTGGAGAATTACAAGTTGTTTCAGTGTGCAGTAAGCGAAAGAGATGGCAAAGCTTGCAATGGGCTTCAGGTCTCCACCAAAAAGGGGGTATTTCCCTGGCCAGTACCTGTCACCTGTGCACATTTGTCGAGGGATGGGAGGACAGCCAGTCTTGACAAATATTAAGACAGGACATGGCCGATACCTTCCATCCACTGATGGCACCTGCTGCTTTCAGAATTCTCCATACTATCTGGAGCCAAATCTTCACCTGTGAGCTCAGATGCCACACTGTCCCCAACATGAACATTTCCTCCTCCACGCCTTGCCCTTTCCCTCCTGACTTGTCCCCTTCTGCCATTCAGGTGAGTGATGTTTATTTGAGCATCTACTATATGCAAACCCTACTTTTGAGTGCTGTGGGTCATGCAGAAGTTGTTCTTAGAGCTTACCCTTCAAAATCCACAGTCACTTTTCCCTTCCAGCCTTTCTTGGTTACCACAGCCCCTCCCAGAAGCTCCGGATGCCTTTACTGTCACAGATGGAACTGACCAGCTATTTAGGTCACAAGTGCTGTTCTCCAGCATTGTCTGATGGGTTTCTGAGTGAAGCTTTCTCTGACTGCTTGATAAAGTCTGAAAGTTGGAGCAACATTCTCCGTGCCGATCCCACAATCCTCAGAAGCTTACAAAAGAAGAGACAGAGAAACATTTAATCCTCTTTTATTTAAGTGGTTAAAGCAGAAGGAACTGACTCCAACTTCAGGAAGTAGCTGTGAGGACAGTGTGGCAGGAAATGACAGAAAACCTGAAGACGGAACTGAAGCAGCAGCTCGGTTTCTCGCTCAGAAGTGGCAGCAACCAGACAGGGAGTGTGGTGTGGACGTGAGGAGCCTGGAGCTTAGAGAAGACACCCTCGCTAGTGAAGGTGGGTACTCTGAGCCATGGGAGAGCTGGGAGCACAGGGTGGGGGTTGAGGAGGAAACCACCTGAGTGTTAGTCCCCAGGGAGGGACTAGGTCACTGCCAGTAGGCGTTTAACCTTTTATGGTCAGAAGGCCTGAGGCTGGGTAGGGGGTGGGGAAGGGTTGTAGAGAACAAGCAGCTGGGGATTGGAACAGAAGGGCTCAAGCCCTGGAAACGTGACTTAGTGGCCATCTGGCCATCTCTAGTCCACCGTGAGGCCTGATGCCAAGTTGGGAGGAGGGGTACAGGCTGTAAAGACCGTGTCTGCCCTTGAAAACACGGTCCGGCAAAGAGACAAAACCCACAGGAAGCAGTTGCTCATGCACACTTGCGCTGAGAACCAGCTGCTGATGGAGGCCTGAGGAAGGCGTGATGGTTGGATTGGGGTATTTCCTGTGCTTATAGGATCATCGAGGCCCAGAATGTCAGAGATGGAGTCGGTTTTCTAGACTAGCTAAGTTAACCCCTACTTTTGCTTTCTGTTGAGGAAGTCAGAGATAATAGGTGGTTTGCCAAATCATTTAAATGAACATTTGTGAACCATCTTGTCTGTTGCTTGGCAAATGAGAACATCCTCTGTGTTGATTCCTTTACCATGGCCCCACAGAGGCTCCAACACAGAGCTGGGCTGCTCACGGGTCTCCTGGCTCCTAGGTCATGTACTGCCATGTCAGCATTGAGCTGAGGTCCTGGATGTGCCCGACCTCCTGGGGCCATGCCTCTCCACATCACCCTCTAGTCTCCTGCCCCCAGAGAGCACCCTTTGCCTTCCCAACTTCTCGTCAGTAGGTCAGTTGTTCTGTGTCAGCAACTCTTTATGCCACAAGTAGACAGACACAGATGGGAAGTTTGTTGGCAAGTCGCGCTGAGGCTGGGAAGAAAGGCAGGAAAGTCGAAGGAGCCATCGGTCCTCATTGCTTCCTTATTGCTCGCGACTATTTCAGAAACTTCTCCTTTCCTATTTTGTAGTGAAGGCCTTTTGTTGCAGAGCAGCCCAGGAGCCAGTGTGGGAAGCAGAGGGCTTGTAAAGGATGCAGGAGGATAGGGCTTGTTTATCTGCCCCCTTTATGTAACTTTGCCCTCCCAGGGAAGACCAAGCCGCTCTGGGCAGTGGCTCACCCCGTGGTAAGGCCGCCTCGGTCAATACTTCCCCAGTGCCCCTGGAGCATCTCAGTAACCAAAATCTACCAGAGACTTCCCCGGGGCTGGTTTTCAGGGTTGTTCAAAGACTATGGAAAAGGATGGACTTTTCAAGTAGAAGAGAAAACTAGAGAATGCAAGGGCCAAGGTGGAGAGACAGGAGAGCCCCAGGAGGGGTGGCAAATGGGGGTCCTTGCAGGGACCTTGAAGAGCTTGGGGGAAGGGCTCTGGGAAGGGGGACATGGGTAGGGAAGTTTCCAGATAGTAGGCGGTGCCTGAGTCCAGTAGTCTCAGTGGCCCTGGGAAACATGAGTGGTCCATTGGCACCTTTTCCTACCAAGCCCAGAGCAGCTGTTCTACTGCTTCTCTCGCACAGTTAGCAAGGCTCACTGGTACACTGGGGATGCCCCAACAGAATACGATTTGGAACCCCTTCAGACCAGTACTCCGTAAATTTTTTAAACATTCATTTTGTTGCTAATAATCCAATGCCTCCTAATGGTCAAAATAAAGGATGTATTATTTGTAAAATACATGATATGCTTTGAACCATTTATGTTTTTAGAATTGTAATCAACTTTTTATTTTTTTTTAAAGCCAGTCCATAGAGGGCCTCAGAGCTGCTGCTGTGTTTTGTAAATTTTTATTTTCATCTACTTGAAAGGCAAAGTGACAGAGACAGAGATAAGGTCGGGGTCGGGGAGAGAGAGATCAATTTTCCATCCACTGGTTCACTCTCCAAGTGCACCAGCCAGGTTGAAGCCAGCAGCCCAGAACCTCTTCCAGGTCTCTCACTTGGATGGTAGCATTTGAGCCATCATGTGCTGCCCACTAGGATGTATTAGTAGGAAGCTGGTTTGGAAGCAGAGTAGCGGGACTTGCACTGGCACTCCAGTATGGGATGTGGGTGTTGAACAAGGCTGCTTAAAGCAATACACTGTAACTCCCACCCCTGACAGCTTTTAAAAGTTGGGTAATGAGTAACTTATTCCCAGCAGCTAATGCTTCCCTGCATGTTGTTGGATGTGAGCATTTCAGCTGACTGTCCCCATTGACCTCCCAAGCTGTGCGGTGACCAGTCTCAAGAGAGAACGTGGGGCTGGTGCCGCAGCTCACTAGGCTAATCATCTGCCTTGCGGCGCCGGCACACCGGGTTCTAGTCCCGGTTGGGGCGCCGGATTCTGTCCCGGTTGCCCCTCTTCCAGGCCAGCTCTCTGCTGTGGCCAGGGAGTGCAGTGGAGGATGGCCCAAGTGCTTGGGCCCCGCACCCACATGGGAGACCAGGATAAGTACCTGGCTCCTGCCTTCGGATCAGCGCAGTGCACCGGCCGCAGCGTGCCGGCCGTGGCGGCCATTGGAGGGTGAACCAATGGCAAAGGAAGACCTTTCTCTCTCTCTCTCACTGTCCACTCTGCCTGACCAAAAAAAAAAAAAAAAAAGAGAACGTGGGACAGCACTTGGACTGAGGCTGGAAAAAATCTCAATAGAGTTAAGCAGGCTGTAGTCAGAAGTGGAGATGTTCGCTTTGTCAGGGATTGGACCAGTTTGGAGCCAAAAAAGGAATCCTGGGGCCAGCGCCAAGGTGCAGTAGGTTAATCCTCTACCTGCTGCACCAGCATCCCATATGGGCGCCGGCTCTAGTCCCGGCTGTTCCTCTTCCAATCCAGCTCTCTGCTGTTGCTTGGGAAAGCAGTAGAAGATGGCCCAAGTCCTTGGGCCCCAGGACCCACATGGGAGACCAGGAAGAAGTACCTGGCACCTGGCTCCTGGCTTCGGATTGGCGCAGCTCTGGCCGTTGCGGCCATTTGGGGAGTGAACCAGCAGAAGGAAGACCTTTCTCTTTGTCTCTCCCTCTCACTGTCTGTAACTCTCTCTCAAATAAATAAAATCTTTTAAACAAACGAAAAACAAAAAAGGAATCCTGTGTACAAGTCTGGATGAAATGGCACCCCTCACTGATGACCCCTCGAGCTGTTCCCTGGTTGACCTCTGGACACGAACAGTGCCAGCCATTGTGACACTCAGGTTATTTAGTGCTGCCTACATTCATGATGAGTTTTCTCAGACTCAGGAGGGCGCAGGCCACATTTTGTCTTAAACCCCATTCCGTCCTCTGCTGGCTGAGCGCTTCCATCTGCTTTGCCTCACTTCCACTTCCACAGAATAAAAAATGGGAGGAAACACGTGGGCTGCTGTACCACTGACTTCAGCGTTATAGTTTTCCCTCCTGTTTTTTTTTTCTTGTCCTCAATTATTCTCGTTTGCTGTCCCCCTCAGATGTGGAAGTCCGTAGTGGGGCATGATGTATCTGTTTCCGTGGAGACCCAGGGTGATGACTGGGACACAGACCCTGACTTCGTGGTGAGTTCGGAAGTAGCTTGGCTTGCTCAGTGAAGAGGGTGCTTGTGTGGGGAGCCCAGAAACTTATGGTCTTTGAGGGAACTTCGACAAAATCATCTGGGACAAGTAGTTGGGAGGAGAATTGGCTGTCATGAGTGGGGCACGTTGGAAATGGAAAGACAGTGAAGTGAGTGAGTGTGATAGGGTGATGGGCAGGCTGTGCTGAAGGGAAGGAGCGAGTGGATCTGGGCCTCCAGGACCGGGCTGGGCTGCATATTTTAGGGGGCTCGAGGGGGGACAGGAAAGGGAAAGTGTGAGGGATGCAAGGCAGGAGGGGAGTTTCCAAACTCACCAGTTTCATTTTTATGTGGGGTCAAGGTGTTTAAATAGAGAGAAGAATGTGAGTAAAGATTAAAGAAGGCAGCTGATACAGGAATGTAAAGGGTGTGTGCACCCATTATGCGCCCCCCTTAGAATGGAACATTTCCTGCCATCTCTCACTGCTGAGTGCTGTGTTTTGCAGAATGACATCTCTGAGAAGGAGCAACGGTGGGGAGCCAAGACCATCGAAGGCTCTGGACACGCTGAGCATATCAAGTAGGTGCCCGAAGGATTGGGGAAAGGAAACAAGTTTACAGAAAGAGCCCAAAGAAAACTTGGAGACTTGGGAAAGATCAGGAAGGAAAGAGGGAAAGTGGCTTATGTCTGTGTATCTTTGTTTTTATCTCCCTGGGTGTCCCTGTGTGTGTCGTTATAGTTCCATTTACAACTCTCCTTCTGTCCACCAACCTTATTTATTTTTGTATCCAACAACTCTGCTGTTTCCTCCAAGTGGTCCTGTTGTGTTACTTGCCTCCCTTCCTTCAGCAAGGTTGTATCTGTCTGTCTTTCTATGTATCCATCCATCGTTTATCAATCACTATCTATCTGTCTTTTTACATAAATATAAATATGTGTTTAGAATGTAGGCAGATTTCATATGGACTAGGAAGGATTTAGTAAGGTGAAAAAGTTCGAGGAAATGCTATAAAAAGAAGACAACACCAGCTCCTATACTTGACTCAAATGGATTTTAAAATGCAAATGTCTGCTTAGCTACTTGACAGAAATTAGAAGCCTTGAATTTTAAAATGAAGTAATATGACACTTGGAACACCTATTGATTAAAATCAATAAAATTTACAAGTCCTTAAAAGTATAGTCCAATATTGATTTTATAAGAAACAAGTAATAATCCCTGATGCCAGAAGAGATTAGAAGCTTATTCACACAAGTTTCTGTGAGATGCATCATATATTGGGGTTGAGAGGTCCCCTCCTCTCAATGGATTACTTTGGATTCTCTAATTGGTCTTTCTGCTTTTTGTGGTATCACAATGTCAAGTGTTAGTAGCAAGGTAAACATATAAATAGTACAATAAGGGCAAATATTAAAAGTAAAAATGAATAACCACATACAAAATGGCAGTTTAAGTTCTATTTTAACTTTCCTGCACATTCTAACACAGTGTTGTCACCTCATTTTCCACTAAATTTTAAAATGTGCCACTGGATGACCATAATGCATAGCAATATCTTATGAAAATTTGTTACGTGTTGATATAATTTTTTAATATTCATTACCATGCAGTATTTTTTAATCAGCCATAAATAGCTTGTATTAAGTGGTTATAATGAATAGTACTCTTAAAACAAGCAATTCTGGAAGCAGCTGGAGTGACACGCCACCACCACTACCGAAAAAAAAAAAAAAAGGGAACAGGGTCATTCAGAAAGCTCTTTTGATGCTACTCCTGTGTAGGTTTCTAGACCCCAAAAACCAAGACCTCTTTCCTTTTTCTGAGAACTGTGATAATCTATCCCCTCTCTGTGTCTGTTCATGGATAGCAGGCAGAAGCAGAACATTTTAAAAAGGCTCCTAAATTCCTGCGTGATCTTATGGCAAGACCTTGAGTTTAAATATTAAATTTCTATTAAATTAGCAGCTCTGCCACTGCAAGTGATGTGAACCCTCTCAGAACCTTGGCTTATTTATCAAATGGGATCACAGATTTCTGGTTAGAAGTCAGTGGGAGAAGGCCGGCGCCGCGGCTCACTAGGGTAATCCTCCGCCTTGCAGCGCCGGCACACCGGGTTCTAGTCCCGGTTGGGGCGCCGGATTCTGTCCTGGTTGCCCCTCTTCCAGGCCAGCTCTCTGCTATGGCCCAGGAGTGCAGTGGAGGATGGCCCAAGTGCTTGGGCCCCGCACCCAGATGGGAGACCAGGATAAGTACCTGGCTCCTGCCTTCGGATCAGCGCGGTGTGCCAGCTGCAGCGCACCGGCCGCGGCGGCCATTGGAGGGTGAACCAACAGCAAAGGAAGACCTTTATCTCTGTCTCTCTCTCTCACTGTCCACTCTGCCTGTCAAAAAAAAAAAAAAATGTCAGTGGGATAGTCTGTGCAGTGCTTAGCACTTGCTAGCATCTCAGTGATGTTCTTTCTCCTTCTTGTCAATATAGATTAATTTCATCCAGTTTCTTCCCCAAAATCTAACATAAAATGTAAACAGAAGACAGCCCTCCTTCTTCCTAAATGATGTTAACCTGGACTGCTGTGTTGCACAACTCTGGTGTCTCGCTCACTCTGACTGATGTCCCCTGAAGTTGTGTGATATGGTGATCTTGCGTGTTTTCTTGATAACTTAATTGGATCCATATGTGAAAGAGTAAATGGCGAAGGAGTGAGAGCTGTGATGTAGTGGGTTTAGCCACCACTTTGGATGCTTCCATTCCACATGAGAATGCTGGTTGGAGCCCCAGCTACCACCCAGAGCTTTTGATCCAGCTTCCTGGGAAGGTGGCAGGTGATAGCCTGTGTGCCTGAGTCCCAGCTATGCCTGTGGGAGACCGCGAAGGATTTCCTGGGTTTGACCTGGCCTCCTCAGGGTTGTTGAGAGCATTTGGGGATTGAACACGCAGCTGGAAGGTTTTCTTTCTTTCTTTTTTTTTTAAAGATAGATAGATTTATTTATTTGAAATGCAGAGTTACACACAGAGAGAAGGAGAGGCAGAGAGAAAGAGAGAGAGAGAGAGAGAGAGAGAGAGAGGTCTTCCATCTGCTAGTTCACTCCCCAAATGGCTGCAACGGCTGGAGCTGCACTGATCCGAAGCCAGGAGCCAGGAGCTTCTTCCAGGTTTACCACTTGGGTGCAGGGACCCAAGCACTTGAGCCATCTTCTACTGCTTTCCCAGACCATAGCAAAGAGATAGATCAGAAGTGAAGCAGCCAGGACTCGAACCAGCGCCCATACGGGATGCTGGCACTGCAGGTGGCAGCTTTACCCACTACGTCACAGCACCCTCTTTTTCTGTGTCTCCCTCTCTCTCTGTCACTTTGCCTTTCAAATAAATATATACATAAGTAAATATAAATAATTTTTTTTCAAATCTTAAAAAACAAGCAAAGGACAAATGGTAGAGTTCCACAAAATTCGCTTGCCTCCCATTTTCCCAGGCTACTGAGATGTAAAAGCCTGGCCTCTGCTAGTAACAGGCCAGGTGACCTTGGTCGAGTCACTTTTCTTTTGGTTCTCATTTCCCCATCTACATCAAAAAGACCTGTTGAAGACCCTCCATAGTAAATCCCTAGTATCCTGGGAGTCTCTGGCCAGTGTGGGACAAGCCATCTTTGAGCACAGGTAGGAATCACTGCAACCCTGGGACTGGGGTGGGGGAAGCTGGAGAGAACAGTAGTTGCAGAACCAGACAACTCAAAGCAGGAACAGGAAGTGTTTGTGGTTTCTACAAATCTCACCACCTCCCCCACTCCATGGTTTCTTTTTATGTCTGTCTTGAACAAATTTAGTCTGGGGAGTGGTTTGGTAATTCAGTGAAGAGGTCAAATGACGCCATCTGTTGTAGACCTTCATCTATTGTATAAGGGAACTGTCTGGTTTTCAAGGGCTGTTGCCCTTCCTCTGTCTTCTCTCCCACTCTTGCCCACTCATTCTTCTCAGTTTCTATTCCCTTGCCCTGCTGGGATCCTTATCACTCCAAAGCAGGGATTCTGAAACTAACTACGAAAAAGGACAAGCATTGTTATATGTTTATTTCCAAATCTGTCACAGAGCGATACTTTTGTAAAAAAAAAATAAAATAAAGTAAAAATTGGGTGGGCCTTGGTGCAGTGGTTAAGATACCACATCTTACATGAGAGTGCCTGCATTTGAGTCCTGACTCTACATCTGATTCCAGCTTCCTGCTACTGTGCACCCTAGGAGTCACCACATGATGACTCAACTAACTGGGTCCCTGCCACTCATGCGGGAGACCCAGATTGAGTTCCAGCCTCCTGCCTTCAGTCTGCTCCAGCCCTGGCCGTCACAGGCATGTAGGGAATGAACCAGTAGATAGAACATAGATAGACAGATTCTGTCTCTCTGTGTTCCTCCCTCTTTATAAATATATATATATATATATATATATATATATATATATATATAAAATTTAAAGAAGTAAAATTGAATTTCTGGAAAAATAAATTGAAAACATGAAATGGAAAGGATCACCACAATGTTTATTTTCAGGTTCAACAGATAAAAAATCAACAATGTCAAGTCGCTATAAAAGTTTCTGAACATGTAGTCTTGATTTTTTTTTATGATTTATTTATTTATTTGGGGCCAGCGCCATGGCTCACTAGGCTAATCCTCCGCCTGTGGTGCCAGCATCCCATATGGGCACCGGGTTCTAGTCCCGGCTGCTCCTCTTCCAGTCCAGCTCTCTGCTGTGGTCCGGTAAGGCAGTGGAGGATGGATGGCCCAAGTACTTGGGCCCTGCATCCGCGTGGGAGACCAGGAAGCAGCACCTGGCTCCTGTCTTCGGATCGGTGCAGCGCTGGCCATAGTGCTGGGGGGTGAACCAACCAATGGAAGTAAGACCTTTCTCTCTGTCTCTCTCTCTCACTGTCTAACTCTGTCAAATAAGTAAAAATAATAATAATAATAATTTATTTATTTGAGAGGTAGAGTTACATAGAAAGGGAGAGACAGAGAGAAAGGTCTTCCATCTGCTGGTTCACTCCCCAAATGGTCACAATGGCCGGAGCTGCACCGATCCAAAGCCAGGAGCTTCTTCCGGGTCTCCCATGTGGGTACAGGGGTCCAAACACCTGGGCCATCCTCAGCTGCCTTCCCTGGTCATAGTAGAGAACTGGATCAGAAGAGGAGCAGCTGGGACTATTATGGAAGAGAATAATTCACCTTCTGGGCTGCCCTTTGAATAGCACTGCTCTAGAACAGGTTTTAGTACTTCCTGAAAACTGTTTCCGGTATTTGAGGGGTATACCAGTATTCAGGAGAACACTTGCTCTCTCTCTCTCTCTCTCTCTCTCTCTCATAATAAGTAGGTAAGTAAATAAATAAAAATTGTAAAAATACAGTGCTTTTTCAGAACAAATTTGTTGTAGATGATGGTGGTATCCTGATTTCTCAGAAAAGTAAACAGATGTATTGCTATTTAGCAGTTTGTGCAAAGATACACAAACAATTTGAATTCAGCTTAATCTGACCGCCTGGGCTAAATTCTTAAATACTGTATCATATTGTTTCTGTCTACTAAGCAGTATTGTCATATCCATAATTCTCTTATTTTTTTAAAATATTTTTATTTATTTATTTGACAGGTAGAGTTACAAACAGTGAGAGAGAGACAAAGAGAAAGGTCTTCCTTCCATTGGTTCATTCCCCAAATGGCCGCCACAGCCGGAGCTATATCGATCCGAGGCCAGGAGCCAGGAGCTTCTTCCAGGTCTCCCAGGCTGGTACAGGGACCCAAGGACTTGGGCCATCCTCCACTGCCCTCTCAGGCCACAGCAGAGAGCTGGATTGGAGGAGGAGCAACCAGGACTAGTACCCGGCGCCCATATGGGATGCTGGCACCACAGGTGGAGGATTAACCTAGCGCGCCACCATGCCGACCCCGTAACCATAATTCTCTTATTAAAATGGAATATGGGGGCCGGTGCTGTGGCGCAGCAGGTTAAAGCCCTGGCCTAAAGCACCAACATCCCATATGGGCGCTGGTTCTAATCTCGGCTGCTCCCCTTCTGATCCAGCTCTCTGTTATGGCTTGGAAAAGCAGTAGAAGATGGCCCCAGTGCTTGGGCCCCTGCAACTACGTGGGAGACCTGGAAGAAGCTCCTTGCTCCTGGCTTCCTATCGGCGCAGCTCCGGCCATTGCGGCCATCTGGGGAGTGAATCAGCAGATGGAAGACCACTCTCTGTCTCTACCTCTCTCTGTAACTCTTTCAAATAAATAAAATAAATCTTTTTAAAAAATGGAATGTGAATTTCAATGAGCTAAAACTGTTGCCTTGCCTCGAGGCTGCAGTTACATCTTGGAATAACTACATAGTTACAGATTGGCCTTCATACTTTACTAAAATTGTGTTCATAAGCATGAACCTCATTAGGAGTGTCTAAGATCCATTTAATATTTACTTTCTTATTTTACAAATAAATTTATCAAAGTATAATCTCTAAGCAAATAGCATGAATTTTGACAACGCATGTATGTAACCACCAACACGATCACGATAGAGAATATTTCTACTACCACAAAAAGCAATCATCTTCCTCTTTTTTTTTTTTTAACGAATTTACTTATTTTACTCAAAAGGCAGAGTTAGAGAGAGAGAGAGAGAGACAGAGACAGAGAGATCTTCCGTCTGCTGGCTCACTCCCCAATTGGCCACAACAGCTAGAGCTGAGCCAATCCAAAGCCAGGAGCTAGGAACTTCTTCCGGGTCTCCCACACGGGTGCAGGGGCCCAAGGACTTGGGCCATATTCCACTGCATTCCCAGACCAGAGCAGAAAGCCAGATCAGAAGTGGAGCAGCTACGACTCTAACCGGTGCCCACATGGGATGCCGGCATTGCAACGGTGGCTTTACTTGCTATGCCCCATTAATGGTATATTTTATTTTTTTTTATCTTTTATTTAATGAATATAAATTTCCAAAGTACGACTCATGTGTTACAATGGCTTCCCCCCCATACCGTCCCTCCCACCCACAACCCTCCCCTTTCCCACTCCCTCTCCCCTTCCATTCACATCAAGATTCATTTTCGATTATCTTAATATACAGAAGATCAGCTTAGTATACCTTAAGTAAGGATTTCAACAGTTTGCTCCCACACAGAAACATAAAGTGAAAAATAATAGATGATTATTTTTAAATGATGATGAAATCAGATCTGACCTATTGTCATGTTTAATCCCAGTGAGAGTCAAGTTGGGAATTGATAATTTCTTTTTTTTTTTTTTTTTTTTTTTTTTTTTTTTACAGAAGATCAGTTTAGTGTACATTAAGTAAAGATTTCAGTCGTTTGCACCCCCATAGAAACACAAAGTGAAATATACTGTTTGAGTACTCGTTATAGCATTAAGCCTCAGTGTACAGCACATTAAGGACCGAGATCCTACATGAGGAGTAAGTGCACAGTGACTCCTATTGTTGACTTTACCAATTGACACTCCTGTTTATGGCATCAGTAATCTCCCTATGCACCAGTTATGAGTTTCCAAGGCTATGGAAGCCCCTTGAGTTCTCCGACTCTTATCTTGTTTAGACACGGTCATAGTCAAAGTGGAGGTTCTCTCCTCCCTTCAGAGAAAGGCACCTCCCTCTTTGAAGACCTGTTCTTTCCACTGGGATCTCACTCACAGAGATCTTTTTGCCAGAGTGTCTTGGCTTTCCATGCCTGAAATACTCTCATGGGCTTTTCAGCCAGATCCGAGTGCCTTTAGGGCTGATTCTGAGGCCAGAGTGCTATTTAGGACATCCGCCATTCTATGAGTCTGCTGAGTATCTCACTTCCCATGTTGGATCACTCTCCCCTTTATTTATTCTATCGGTTGGTGTTAGCAGATACTAGACTTGTTTATGTGCTCCCTTTGACTCTTAGTCCTTTCATTATGATCAATTGTGAACTGAAATTGATCACTTGGAGTAGTGAGATGGCATTGGCACATGCCACCTTGATGGGATTGAATTGGAATCCCCTGGTATGTAATGGTATATTTTAAAGAATAGAGATTTTAATTCTGGTAATGTCTACTTTATCCAAAATTTTGTATTGATGGGATTGTATGTGTATAAGAAAATTTTGCCTACACTATTTCTAAAGATTCCTCTTGTGTTTTATTCTAAAGGATTTATAGTCTTAGCCTTTTTTTTTTTTTTTTTTTTGTGACAGGCAGAGTGGACAGTGAGAGAGAGAGACAGAGAGAAAGGTCTTCCTTTTGCGTTGGTTCACCCTCCAATGGGCCGGCGCGCTGCGGCCGGCGCACTGCGCTGATCCGATGGCAGGAGCCAAGTACTTATCCTGGTCTCCCATGCGGGTGGGTGCAGGGCCCAAATACTTGGGCCGTCCTCCACTGCACTCCCGGGCCATAGCAGAGAGCTGGTCTGAAAGAGGGGCAACCGGGACAGAATCCGATGCCCCGACCAGGACTAGAACCCGGTGTGCCGGCGCCACAAGGCGGAGGATTAGCCTAGTGAGCCGCGGCGCCAGCCTATAGTCTTAGCTTTTACATTTAAGTGTATGATACATTTCTTTTTTTTTTTTTTTTTTGAGATTATTTATTTATTTGACAGGTAGAGTTACAGACAGTGAGAGGGAGAGACAGAGAGAAAGGTCTTATTTCCGTTGGTTCACGCCCAAAATGGCTGCTACAGCCGGAGCTACACCGATCTGAAGCCAGGAGCCAGATGCTTCCTCCTGGTCTCCCATGCAGGTACAGGGCCCAAGCACTTGGGCCATCCTCCACTGTACTCCCGGGCCACAGCAGAGAACTGGACTGGAAGAGGAGCAGCCGGGACTAGAACCCGGTGCCCATATGGGATTAGCCAAGTGAGCCACGGCACCGGCCCCAGTGTACGATACATTTCAAATCAAGTTTTATGTTTATTGTATGGCTAATATTATGGTTCATTTTTTTCCATATGGATAATGAGTTGTCCAATAGCATCCAAGTACTATCCCTTTCCCATTGGCATCTGACATTTTTGACCATATATTTTTGGGCCTATTTCTCAACTGTATTCCATGGATCTATATGTCTACCCTGATAGCATATCACATTGTAATGACTAGTGTATCATGAAATCAAGCACTACTCTAACATTTCTCTCCTTTAAAACAAAAAGATTTTTGCTATTCTAGGACTTTACATTTCCACATACACTTTAAAATCAGTCAATTCCTATGTAGATGACTGCTTGAATTTTCATTGGGATTTCATTGATTTTATAGATCTTTTGGAAGAGAATTCACATCTCCCTGAGTTTTCTTATCCATTAACATAGAACACATCTCTGTTTATTTAGATGTTTAATTTTTTCTAAATTTTTTTTCAGTGTTATATATTGTACATAGTCTTTTTTTATTTTTTTATTTGACAGCTAGAGTTATAGACAGTGAGAAGGATAGACAGAGAGAAAGGTCTTATTTCCATTGGTTCACTCCCCAAATGGCCACCACGGCCAGCACTATGCTGATCCGAAGCTAGGAGCCAGGTGCTTCCTCCTGGTCTCCCATGTGGGTGCAGGGACCCAAGCACCTGGGCCATCCTCCGCTACTATCCCAGGCCACAGCAGAGGGCTGGACTGGAAGAGGAGCAACTGGGATTAGAACCTGGCACCCATATGGGATGTCGGCGCCACAGGCAGAGGATTAACCAAGTGAGCCACGGCACTGGCCCCCGGTACGTAGTCTTTAAAAATTTGTCCTTGGGCCAACGCTGTGGCACAGTGGGTTAATCGCAGCTCCGGCCATTGAGGCCATTTGGGGAGTGGACCAGCGGAAGGAAGACCTTTCTCTCTGACTCTCCCTCTCACTGTCTATAACTCTACCTCTCAAATAAATGAATAAAATCTTTAAAAAAAATTAATCCAAAAATATTCCATATTTTTCTATGTGAATGATTTTTTTAAATTTTAAAGCTTTATTTATTCATTTATTTAACTTTTATTTAATAAATATAAATTTCCAAAGTGCAACTTTTGGATTATAGCAGCTTTTTCCCCCCATAACCTCCCTCCCACTCACAACCATCCCATCTCCTGCTCCCTCTCCCATCCCATTCACATCAAGATTCATATTCAAGGCCGGCGCCGCAGCTCACTAGGCTAATCCTCCCGCCTTACGGTGCCAGCACACCAGGTTCTAGTCCTGGTCGGGGCGCCGGATTCTGTCCCGGTTGCCCCTCTTCCAGGCCAGCTCTCTGCTGTGGCCTGGGAGTGCAGTGGAGGATGGCCCAAGTGCTTGGGTCCTGCACCCCATGGGAGACCAGGAGAAGTACCTGGCTCCTGCCATCATCCGGCCACGGCAGCCATTGGAGGGTGAACCAACGGCAAAGGAAGACCTTTCTCTCTGTCTCTCTCTCTCACTGTCCACTCTGCCTGTCAAAAAAAAAAAAAAAAGATTCATATTTGATTATTCTTTATATGCAGAAGATCAATTTAGTATATACTAAGTAAAGATTTCGACAGTTTGCACCTACACAGAAACACAAAATATAAAGTACTGTTTGAATACTAGTTTTGCCGTTAGTGAATGTGATTGACATTCATTTTTATCTTTCTTTTTTTAAGTTTTATTTATTTATTTTGAAAGTCTGAATTACAGAGCGATATGGGAGGACAAAGAGGGACACCTTCCATCCACTGGTTCACTTCTCTGATGGCCACAATGGCCAGCGCTGGCAGGTTGAAGCCAGGAGGCAGGAACTTCTTCTTGGTCTCCCACATGAATGGCAAGGGCCCAAACACTTGAGCCATTTTCTGTTGCTTTTGCAAGGCAATTAGCAGGAAGCTGGATCAGTAAATGGAGCAGCCAGGACGCGAACCAGCGTCAATGTAGGATGCTAGCATTACAGGCAGCAACTTTACATACTATACCACAGACTGGCCCTTGTGTTTAACTTTCAATTTCAAAAAGTTTGTGGCTAGTATGTAGAAAAACAGTTGATTTAAATATAGTGACCTTATATCCTATGTCCTTGCCAAATGCACTTACTACTTTTAGTATATTTTTGAAGGATTCTTTAGAATTTTCTGCATACATAATCATATGATTTGTGAATAAAGACCTAATAATCTCATCTTTATGCCTCTAATTTGTAATAAAACCCAAAAGATCTCTCCTTGCCTTTAGCTCATCCATGAGGTTCTGTTTGCTTGATTCCTATAAAACATCACTTTGTCAACTCTTAGGCATTTTAAAACTCAAAAACAGAGATATGAGGGTTAATATGTGAAAAGTTTCTTTGTTATTGTTGATTTTTATTTTCAAAATTTCTTAGGTAGACACTTGGCATATTCAATTGTAGTTTTTGTTCTGTTTTCCTCTCTTATTTCTTCCAACTGAACACTATTTTCCTACATTAATCATTTTTAGGTCCTTAGGGCCTACCAGTACCTTATACTCAAAAATTGTTTGATTAATATTTATTGAATAAAGGGATGATACAATTAAGACTTATTTAGAATGCCTTTAGTGATATCCTAAAGAAATTAATAAGAAGTTTGTTTTCTTTTGCCCCAGTGTTTTCATTCAAACTATATCATCTATGGGCAGGAATCTCTGTCTAGCCTTTCTCTCATTCATTCAGTGGGTATTTCCTGAACTTCATTTTTTTTTGACAGGCAGAGTGGACATGAGAGAGAGAGACAGAGAGAAAGGTCTTCCTTTTGCCATTGGTTCACCCTCCAATGGCCACCGCGGCCGGTGCACCGTGCTGATCCGAAGGCAGGAGCCAGGTGCTTCTCCTGGTCTCCCATGAGGTACAGGGCCCAAGCACCTGGGCCATCCTCCACTGCACTCCCAGGCCACAGCAGAGAGCTGGCCTGGAAGAGGGGCAACTGGGACAGAATCCAGCTCCCCGACTGGGACTAGAACCCGGTGTGCCGGTGCCGCTAGGCGGAGGATTAGCCTAGTGAGCCGCGGCGCCAGCGAATGAACTTAATTTTCTAATCCCTTTTAAAAGCATGTTTTAACTGTAATATTACTAGGATCCCCCCCCCCCCATTTAACAATCAGTGAGCTCATTGAAACTTTGCAGATTTTTCCATTTGAGAGTAATGCTTGTCCCGTTTTCTTCATTCTTTGCCTACTTATTTTGGAATCCTTGGACAGTAATTTACACATTGTTGGAACCAGTAACATTTTGACACAGGCGGTGCTAAGGTGTTGGTGGTGTTGAACTAGCAACACGGGCTCCCTGCTTTCACTGCTGCCAGCGGGTTTAGGAGGCACAGGAACACAGAGTTCTTCCAGCACTTAGCTTCCTTTCAGCTGGTTTGTGGCCAGCTTTCTAAAATAAGCTGTGGCTAAAGCTAGGAAGGCTTTTTAAAAGGCCTTTAGTGGGATTATCCTACAAGGCCACCGGATGGGTCTGTGCTGTGAAAGGAGAGAATCCGTGCTGTGAAATGGCCATTCTACCTGTAGTGGATGTGTCCATGTGTCCACTTGTCCTGAGCTCATGAAATCCCAAGAGCATCACCATCTCACCGCAAACCTTCATTGCTTGCAAGAAGTCCAGTTTCTAATTATTTAGGGTACTCTTGCCAAGATGTTCCTGATTCCCCAGAGTTCTTACCTGAGTCCAGATCTCAGTCTCTATTGTGGCTTGTTGGTTTGGGGACTCAGCCACACTTCATGTCCTCAGACCTGACAGGTGGGCAGGGGTGGCGCTCTACTTACTGTCTTGCCTATTGCAGTCACCTTTGTGGTGGAGATGGAAGTGAGTGTGAAGTATTAGGAGTGCTTCCTTTTGGTGGTGTTTTTTCTGAGTGATAGAGGTGTCCCAAACCAAGGTTATCTGAGTCCTACTGTTACAGCAATTTATTATGAGTGAATTTTTATTATTTGTTTTTTATTAGTTATTAGTTCTCTCAGGAATTATCAGGCTTTGGGAGGAGCAAAGGATTCCATTGTTGACAAAAAACTACAGAAAATATTATTTATAAATAAATTTACCCAATGCTGTATTTTTATAAGCATTACTTTAAATGACTTCCTAGTATACTATTGAAAGGTAATATTTCAATTTACTTAACTATTATCCAACGTTTTGTCCATATAGATTGTTTCTTGGTTTTGCTATTATGTAGGCGGGGAATGGAAAAAGTTCATGGAAAATGCATATTTTCAAAAAGCTATGCATGAATTAAAATTTTTTTCACCAAAATAACTCATCTTCAGTTCCACCTTCCAATGAATTTTGAGATGCCTGCATATGATGTTTTACTGAGTCATTAGACGTTAAGCTTTGCCATAGTTAAAATCATTTCTCTGAGTAGACTCCTAGGACTAGAATGTATATCTTCAAGGTATGTGAATATTTTTTGGTTTCTTGAGGCAGATCAGTCAATTTAAAAAAAAAATGCATGCAGAGAGGGAAACAGCTTCCTACTTATTAAAATACAGGTATCATTGTCCGCTAATATTTAAGCATGTAAAAAATGGCACCAAAGGCCAGATGGTTATTTTAGTGAGAAAAATAGACTGGAGAAAATATTATTGCCTTCTGGAGAATATAAATCAGGCTGTGGTTTGCAGGCCATACTGATCTCTCACTTTGAGACCCCTCCCTAGGATATTTTAGGGGCTGTGTTATGGCTAAAAACAAATGGAACAAACCTCAGCATATCCCTTTCTTCTGGGAAGTGGGTCCATCAACCTCCCTGTGCTAGATAAATGCCAGTCACCTGCTTAACTTCCAGCATCCACCAGCTGAGGAGCAAAGTGTCAGAGGAGCATGACGTCCTCAAGAAGAAAGAGATGGAATCAGGGCCCAAAGCGTCCCATGGCTATGGAGGTCGGTTTGGAGTAGAAAGAGACCGAATGGACAAGGTGAGTTGAAAGGGAAATATTGGCTTCAAAACAAAACGAAATGAAACAAAGGGGGCTGGCGCCGCATGGGGTGGGATAAGCCTCTGCCTGCAGCACCAGCATCCCACGTGGGGGCAGGTTTGAGTCCCGGCTGCTTCACTTCTAAACCAGCTCTCTGCTGATGGCCTGGGAAAGCAGTGGAAGTTGGTCCAGGTGCTTGGGCTCCTGCACACATGCAGGAGACCTGGAGGAAGCTCCTGGTTCCTGGATTTGGATCAGCCAAGCTCTGGCCATTGTGGCCATTTTGGGGAATGAACCAACAGATAGAAGACCTCTGTCTCTGTTTCTCCCTCTCTCTGTTTGTGGCTCTGCCTCTTAAATAAATAGATAAAATCTTTAAAAAAAATAAAACAAAAAAACTTAAGATAGATCAACTCATTTATTGGTTTTATGTTTTTAAATATTTATGTGTTTATTTATTTATTTGAAAGGCAGAGATAGAGAGAGGGAAAGAGAGAGAGAGATTTTCCACCACCTGGTTCACTCTCCAAATGGCCATAAAGGCCAGGGCTGGGCCTGGCTGAAGCCAGGTGGCAGAGGCCCAAGGACTTGGTCCATCTGCTGCTGCTTTCCTAGGCACATTAGCAGGGAGCTGGATTGAAGTGGAGAAATGACTAGGACTGGCATTCTTGTGAAATACAGGCGGGGGCATAACCTGCAGAGCCTCAATACCAGCTCAGGTTCTATTTGCTTGTTTTATATTTATGTAAAAAGTGGAACCACAGAGCAGAAGAGAGAGAGATCGTCCATCGCTGGTTCACTCCCCAAAGGTCCACTGAAGCCTAGAACCAGGAAGTCCATCCAAGTCTCCCAACTGAAGCCACCATATATGCTGCTTCCCAAGCGCATTATCAGGAAGCTAGATCGGAAGTGGGGTAGTCGGGACTAGAACCACCACTGACATGGAACGCAGTCATCCCAAGCAGCAGCTTAACCCACTGTGCCACAGTCACCACCCCTGGCTTTATGGTTTAAAACATGTTCAAAAAGTACAGTGTTCATTTAGGGTCTGAAAGAGAACGTCCGCACATATTTGTATCATTTTTTTTTTTCTGTTTAGATGGCAGAAAATGAAAGGCAAAACTGGAGATCAGCTGGTCTCCTGTAGCCCCTGTTACACTGCCACCTGTAGCCCGAGGAGACTGGAAGCACAAGTAGAAAAAGGAAAAACATGTTTTAAATCACCCCTCATTTTCAAATGTTTGTGAAGTATATCTGTGGTGCATCCTCACTGATTATACTGTTGTCTACAACTTCAGAGTTCACTTCTGAGCTCCGGTGGCCAGGAGCACAGATCTAGAACTAAAGCACCCGGCTGAGTTCCTACAGTATTAGTCCCAGCTGTGGAATGCAGCCAGTCCTCTTTGATCTCTTCCTCAGAGGAGCCTCCTTTCCACTTTGAAGCCTTTGTTTCGCTCTTTTGTTATGATTTCTATGCTGCAGTGTGTACCTGGTCTCCTTGTCTGGCTCCTAGCCCACACTCTGGGAGCTGTCGGAGTGGCGGCTTCCTGGTGGTATTAAAACAGAGTCAGCCATGTGCAAAGCTCTGGAAAAAGTCTTCTTGCTCTCCCATCACATGTCCCTTGGCATCACTGCCAGAGGCTACAGGGCTGACCCAAATGGAATTTCTTGTGTCCTTATGCAATGCCACTCCATCTCTGTACCTATTTTTCAAGGTCATGTTGACCTGGTCACTCACTCCCTCCTTGGTTTTTCTCAGAGTGCGGTGGGCCATGAGTATGTGGCTGAGGTGGAGAAACACTCTTCTCAGACTGATGCTGCCAAAGGCTTTGGGGGCAAATACGGAGTTGAGAGGGACAGGGCAGACAAGGTAAGTGACAAATCTGTCCTCGCAAACCCAGCTCAAATCATGCAGAACCTGCTAGCTCACCCTTGAATGTAGGCTGGTGGCTCTTTGGTGAAAGACAGGGAGAGGATGCTGCCAGGGCAAGGCATTGTCACTGCGAGAGACAGGGATAGATAGGAGCTCCCGTGACTGCCCTGGTCAGCCTCCATGTTGGAGACCACGTGCTGAGCTCAAAGGCATTTACCCCCATGAGGCGAAGCCCCCCAGACTCTGTTTAAATAAGTCCCGCAGCCACTGGTTTTTAATACCTTATGTGTGAAAAGAGAAGAGAGAATTTCCAAAGTTCCTCTTTATTCTAATATCAAAATCTTATAAATATTTATGCCTTTTGGGAAAACACAGCCATCAGTTTGAATATTATTACCACAGCAGCAAATAACCAAGCAAGACAACCAATTAGAGCAACAAGATTTTAAGAAAGTAAAATTAGCTTTTCCCAAGGTTCAGCATCCATTTCTGAAGCATGGGTATTTGTAAAGTTTCCTTTGGACAAAAAAAAAAAAAAGTGGTTTTAAAAAGAAGAAACAGAGCAGTGTGATTACAGGATGATAGAGTGGACAGGAGAGGAAGATCAGTAACTTGCTGATGTTCTCACTTCCGCTTTTGAAGATCTAATTCTTTGAACCTGCTCTTGATGATGCAAAATGGGGCCTCCTCCCTGAGGCTGCACACAGAGAACGTCTTCACAGCTCACTGAGATTTTTTCTTTTTACCAGCAGTTGTTAATTAGGTGAGCCTTAATCCTTCATGCTAAGTGCTGGGATGTTAATGGGCTGCATTGAAGGGAAAATCAAAACATACTATAAAAGAAAGGCAAGTAAAGAAAGTTATTTTTATTAATTATAAACATGTCAACAGGTCTACACTTTGTAAATATTATTTATTTTATTTATTTGAGGGACAGAGACAACAGAGAGAGCTCCCATCCACTGGTCCACTCCCCAAATGCTGGCAATGACTGAGGCTGAGTCAGGCCATGGCCAGGAGCTCAGAATTCAGTGCAGCTCTCCCACATGGGTGGCAGGGATCCAAGTACTTGAGTCATCCCCTGCTACCTTCCAGGGTGCACATTAGCAGGGAGCTGGAATGAAGAGCAGAGTGGGACTAGAGACCAGGCACTCTGATGTGGGATGCAGGCATCCAAACCAGTGGCTTAGCTGCCAGATAAAATGCCTACCCCCAAAAGGTAATTTTTTAAAGGCAACAATGGAAGATGAACATATATGAATATTTCTCTGTAATCAGGATAGACTTTCCTGTTCCATCTGGGCTCCCTCTTGGCTGCCTGTGCTTAGCTGTTACATCTTCTACTTCACCAGCCGTGAACGGAATCACCTAAACAACCAATGTGATGTAAATCAAGAAATAGTCCATACTACTAATTTTTTTTTTTTTTTGACAGGCAGAGTGGACAGTGAGAGAAAGAGACAGAGAGAAAGGTCTTCCTTTTGCCGCTGGTTCACCCTCCAATGGCCACCACGGCCGGTGCGCTGCAGCCGGCGCACTGCGCTGATCCGATGGCAGGAGCCAGGTGCTTCTCCTGGTCTCCCATGGGGTGCAGGGCCCAAGCACTTGGGCCATCCTCCACTGCACTCCCTGGCCACAGCAGAGAGCTGGCCTGGAAGAGGGGCAACCAGGACAGAATCCGGCGCCCTGACCGGGACTAGAACCCGGTGTGCTGGCGCCGCTAGGTGGAGGATTAGCCTAGTGAGCTGCAGCGCCAGCCCTTACTACTAATTCTTAAGATGCAAAACCTAGACTTGTTTAGGAACGTAGCTCTACACACTGGTAGGCTCCAGTCAACTCATCCAGTTCTGGAGCTTGCTCGCGTGCAGACTCTCTCCAAAATCCATTTTTGAGTTTCTACTATTCAGAAATGAAAGACAAGAAATACAGTGTAACTAGCCAGGAACAGACTAATACCTCTTGCAGAGACCTAAGGGCTTTATAGCTTACAAGACACTTTTCTAACTATTATCTCCATTTTAGTTTTGTGAAAGCACTAATTTAGCAAACGACCCAATGCAGACACTTTATATTCCTGTCCCTCTTAGCTGTTGTATTAGTCCAAATGAAGAGGAAGCATTTTACAATTGCACTAGGTGAGACAGCTGTGCCTCTCTTCATCTCATAATTTAAGACAGTAACACTAAGTTAGAGAGCTGTAGGTAGGGGAGGTGGAACTTAAATCTAGAACTGTGTCCTGAGCTTGCCGCTCCCTGCCTCCATACCACCTGTCGGAGTCTTCTTGGTTTTCATGCTTATACTCAGCCCTGGACCCTACAAACTACCTTTGGGGCTGGCCTGGGGGTCAGGGGGGTGGGATGGGCCAGGAAAGGGAAAACCTGTCAATTTGGACACTAACCAATTTCTTCTCTCCTCTGTAGTCAGCAGTTGGCTTTGATTATAAAGGAGAAGTGGAGAAACACACATCTCAGAAAGGCAAGGACCCTGCACTTCAGCCTCAGCAACCTGCCTGGCCACTATCCTGCCCAGTCTTCACTTCCCAATAGCTGCCAGCAGCTGCCCTTAGTTCCAAGACCAAGCTCCCCACCACTTTATTTATGTTTTAGTCCAAGTTTGTCTTTGCTTCTTTCTCCTTCCTTGCCTTCTGTGAGATCGATCAAGGTTTCCTAGTCCTTTTTTCCC